>NC_142928.1:87046236-87133736 GCF_046866305.1 Octopus bimaculoides
TTCTAATTGAAGTTAACGGGTATTAGTTTTATCTGACTATTGAATCATTTTATATGTTCGAAATACAGTTTACAAACCCTTGATTTGATATGGTTGCAGTTTCCATCAAAAATATGGTGAAAAATATTCAGGTGTTCCGTTGTGTTGTTTATGAAGCAGAGAACATTCCTTAGAATCTAATAATTTTTTTTTTTTTTCTTGAACAAAAGCTGCTGCAAAGGTTGCAAAATTGATGTCATTATTTTTGACAAGTAAAGATTACTCTTGTCTTCTGTCATATATATGCTTTCTCTCTTTCATGCAGAGTTTACATCAAGACTCGTTCCAGGTATCAAAACAAACCACTATGTTCCCTATTTTCCTTTTCTTTTTTTAACCTTGTTTAATCATCTTTATTTTGCCTTAGCATGTATATCTTTTAGTTCTCTGGTGTTGAAGTTACGCAGAGATATGCCGTTATCTTTATTTTCTTCCTTTGTCTATATATATCATTTATTAAAGCAAAACTGAGCTTCAAAATTTACCCTTCCATGACTGTTTACTTTCTTTTGGCTTAATTACTGTTGTTAATATGCTAAATTAACTGTGAATAAAAAAAACTCTGTATCCCTTTTGAGTGTTAGTGTGTATATATATTGCCATAGATGCTGTCAGTATTTGTTTAGGAATAGTTTTTGTTAAGGAATAAGTTGTAAGTACATACATCATACTTTCCTTTTGTTTTGATGCCTGCTTTACAGGTTGCTGTCATTATTCATGAGGTTTCAGAATACTTTGATTATTCAGAATGTATTTAGGATAATGATTTCTTATAAATGCCAAAGGCTAGGATATAGAGATGGAAAACAGTAATGTGGCATTCTTAAACATATTAAAAACATAATGATATTATCTCTAAAGGCATTAAAAACAATGATACTAAAACATAATAATGTTAGATGAGATTATAAACGACTAAGATTTTGAAGTAGATGATATTTGATATTATTGGTATCAATTTGAGGTAGAAAAAAGGGCAACAGACATTATTGAAACCATATATCTCTCCTTTGTCAGGTGACTGTGTTACTAATTCATTTACTAAGTGGCTTCTATTTCCTCTTCTTAAATTAAGCTTGTTAGAAATGTTATTTGCCCCTTCTATATTGTACAGTTAAATGGGAAGGAAAGGTTAAAAAAAAAACATCTATAGTAACTTACCTGAATAAAGAGAATAGATTATACATAGTTTGAATCTCCTCAGTTTTTGTCTCAAATTGCTGCTTAGAAGACCTAATATGAAAGGCAATTTATTCTCAGTAATTTTCAAAATTCAGATTTACAGCAGCAACCTGTGTTTCAGAGTGAAGGTATATAAAATGTCCAGCAGCAGATGTAATCTGCAACAAATAAATATTTATTTGTTTTTGTTTTTATTGAAGGGTAAATTACATTCCAATCAGTAAAACAGCTATGTGTTGACAAAAGTGTTAAGTGTTTTTCAAGTACATTTAAAGTGTGTGTTTGTGTTATTTTAAATTTAAAAAGTCTAGTAATCTTTATAATATGTTTGAAAAATGAGAAGTGCAAAACTTCAAAGTTACTGACACCTTTTTAAAAACTAAATTTTTGTATCTGCCTCACACACTGAGTTACTTATTCAGTTAATGTCTTTTGTTTTTATATATAACTAAAGCTATGTATATATATATTCTGCAGAAGCCCACATTGTTACATAGGCTATTGTAGAATAATATATATGTAACAACTACAGTTTATGCAATAACACTGGCTGTGTAACACAATCAAAGACAATTTATATGCACAATATTTATATTATATTTACGATAATTGGCTTGTAAATGTGTTTAAGATAAATGTGATATTACTGATATATATTTTTTTAGAATTTATGGTGCAGTAGGTTAGCTACTGCACTTTGTGCACTGTGAGTTCAGCCATGAGCACTTTTTCTCTGATTTTAAAATAATGTTCTATTAAAACTTTAACAATGCCTTTTATAGCAGAATAATATTATCGACAGATAGTCTTAGATTTCATTCCATAGCTTATACTGTTTACTTTTGATACATAAAAATAATAGATAACCTTCTTAAGTTAAAAAAAGTGACAAGTGTTTGACAAAAAATATGGGTTTTAGAGTTTTTCTCTCTCAAGACTGCATCTGCAGTACTCCCATGTCGACTTTGTACCATTTCAAGAATTAAAAAAAAAGGCACAGTTTCATGGTTCTCTATAAACTTCCAATGATCTAATTGTCAATATAACTACAATTTTTGCTGGTATTTCTTGGGTGTATGCAATAGTTCATGTTTATCTCCATTGCCTCATCAGTTGTCCGGTATTCTTTAGTTCTTCATTTACCTCAATCTCGGATGAATTGTAAATTAAGAATAATATGGAATAGAACTTGAGCAGTTTACATAAATATTATTAGTCACATAAAAAAAAAAGTTAATTATTTCATTGAGTAACTTATCAACAAAAATTCCATCGTTGTCTCAGTATTGGCCTACTTGCTATTCTAGTAGTTAAGAGGAAATCAGTTTCATAGTAGCAGCTTTATCTTGAGTTTTTTAAAATTTTTTTAATATATATTCAGTTCCATGTTTGTGTCTGTGTGTGTCTGTGAGCAATATGATCGCTAGTTTTATTTTTTAGTTTTCATTTCTCTGGTCCAAGGGAAGAAGGGTATTTGATGTGATTGACTTCGTGTATACACTGGACCTGGAAGAAAGCATTCATATGAATAATTTATCAGTCCAATGTAGATTTTTATAAAAGATATTCTCATGCTGAAATATAAAACATGGTTTTACCGAGCAAAGAGTATTGTTTGAGTAGTCAAATCCTTTCTGTATTTTAATAGAGTTGGAGTGTTTCTAAATTTTTCATTTTATACGGCATTAAAATCTATTTATAGAGCTGTATTTCATGTATTGCAATTTGTAAATTCTGATGCTTTTCCATTTAGAATATACATGCTACTATTCACTTTAGTATTATTTGGAGATGGCATAGATTGTAGCGAGCTTGACAAAGATGCTTTACAGTGTCAGCTTACATATTTCACTGCTCTGATTTTAAATCTCACTGTTGTTGACTTTGGTTTTTGTGTCTCAAAGGAATTGATTAAATATGTACTTTAATAAAAATAAAAAAAATAGCCTCTTGCCTTGTTAAAGTAAATATCATTGTTTGTGTAATATGTACTTCAATGTAGAAAAATATGGTTTCTTGCTTTGTTAGAGTAAATACTGTTTGTACAATAAGAAAAATGAGATGGAATCCTCTTTTTTTGTGTCTTGGGAGAGTCATTACAGCAATAAGAATAACAACATATGCACAGGTTCAATTCCACTTCTTTGTTGTTAATTAGTTAAATGTCTAACCAACTAACTAATTGATAATTTGTTTAATATGCTGGTTAAACAATCAGTTGGTTGTTTCTTAGTTAAAAGTCCTTTCATTACTGTTCATGACTTTTCAGTGACTCAGTTAAATTATTATTGGTGTAATGATTCTCCCAAGACACAACTAAATTTGTTTCAACACACAAATTTACATCAAGAATCTTGCAAACCAAATACGAAAATGATTATAGAGCCTACTTAAATGTATTATTGTGTTTATTTTCGTGGTTTATATTCCAAGTTCCATCAGAAATTTTACATTGTTCCACTTTAATAAAATGTCATACCAATAACATCTTTGCAATAATTTGGAATGTTTTATTTAAATCTTGTTGACATTTTTAAGATTTAAACTTCAGTAGGCTGAATACTGTAAAGCGTTCTTCCCCATTATTTTCTTGTTATATCTGGCTGTTACTCAATTTCCTTTTCAAATTCTTTCTACTCATTCCTACAATAGTAAAAGCATTATATCTAGGCATGTTTATTTACTTTTCATCTAATCATTTCTAACTAGCTACTTTATTCATGGAAAATTTCTTCAGTTTTCATATTTTCTCATTACAATATTTATATTATTGAAAAATTTGAATGTTTCATTCAATAACAGTAATAGTGCAATCTTTCCATTGAGGATACTCATTCTTTAGAGTAATTTTATTATTTGTATTTTTCATTATCCCATAGAGCATTTAAACAATGTTGCATAAAACATAGTCATTTAAGTATGCTCGTTCAAAACCTATGAATAGAGTCAATTTCTTTAACTTTCATTTTAATGTAAGTTTACAAGTGGGAGTTTGTCTTGTTCTATTTCATACACTAGTTTTCTTACAATTTTAAGAATGTCATTTAAGTACTTATTTTAGAAGATTATGAAGAAAATCTCATGCAAATATATCAAAGAAAAGATACACAAAATAATATTGGTTGATTATGGCATGTTCATGAATTCCTTTACATTTCAAGTAATTAAATCTACCAATTTAAATTCTTTCTCAATGATGATCTAGAGCCAAACATTTTCTTTGGAGTTACTTTAAATGTCATTAGATTATAGCTAAATAGAAATCACAGTATTAAATATTAGGCTATCATTGCTAAAATCGATTAAGTTTGGATCTCATTTCACTGTCCTTGCTATTGTCTTGAAATGAACTTTTCATGCATTGTTTATATGGAATATTTTCTAGTTCTATTACTTAATGATTTATAAGAAAAGATTTTCACGAACTCCTATAATTTGTTGCCTTTTTAAAAATATATATATAAATAAACTTAATGGATAATTAGAAAATCTAAGTTGTTATAAGCACTGATACCTTGGATTAGCTTCCAGTTATATTTAAATTTCATGTTATCATGAAATGTTAAAATCTAACTAATGAGGTAAATACTAGATTTCATTTCATCAGGTTAAAATTTTATCTCTTTATATCTAAACAGCCTACAAATTTGTTAAAAAAAATTATTTTTTTAATCTGTTGAAATTGTTGCTCCCTGTGGCTTAATCCAACACCTGTTTAATATTATTTTGTGGCAAACTTTCCCCTTAAAATGTCTCTGCATAAGTTCAAAACCATATTTCCTTTCTGCCTCTCACTTTCTTTTCCTTTATGCTATTATAATTGCTATTGTTGTTGTTACTGTTGTTGTGAATGTTCATTATTGTTTTTTTTTTTTTTTTCCAGTTTGTCTTAAAAATGCCTTTAATTCAGTTACTGATCTAGCCCCAAGTTGAGATCTGCCTAAGTTCACTGACATTGATTGCCTAACATTAATGGTAGTTCTATTTGCTAATTATACTTCATCAAACAGAATTGCTTGATATTCTGTTCTTATCTAATAATAAATCTAATCATGGCATAGTTTCTTATTATGTAAACTAACACTGATTACTAGAAAAAACAATCAATATAGTTTAATATTTATAGCCTCTCCTGTAATAAACTGAATGTTGAAGTTCTGGCTTTTTTTTTTTACATAACCATATTAATACAGTATAACCCAGATTAATCTAATATGAATTATGCATTACAGAATCTATTTCAGTAGTTTCCTTTTCATTTTGGTACATTCTTTTGAAACCTCTTGTCATTAGTCCCTAGACTGACTGTTGTTAATGTTTAGATCTCTTTTAACAACAATACTCCTTTTTGCTAATTTGTACGTGTCTTTTTAGTATAATTTTACTTTTTACATACTCATTTGAGTTGGATGTATAGTTTCAAAGTTTTATGCTATCGTTTTCCTAATGGCATGTTTAGTGCCAACCAGCAAGAAAATATCTACAAATTGTTACAAAAAGATAAGGTGTCTTATTGCCATAGAACATGGTTGGAAGACAAGAAGTTTAGATTTTAGAGTCCCTATGCTTGAGCCAAATCATTCTCTCTGTAATCAGCATTATGTTCTTCAAAATGTTAAATTGTGACTATTATTTTAATGCAAGTTTGTAAATAACAATGGAACATTTAGTAATGGGAGAACTGACCACTGAGAGCAGAGTGAAATTTATTGTAAGATTCATATTAACTGGGGCTTCTAAATTGTACCTGACAGTTCATAAAAATATTTATTTTCAAAATATTATTTATTAAATTCGCATTATTCATGCTGTCTTTTATAATTAAAATAATCAACCAAAGAAGTGCTTTTCCTTTTTTAATCTTTGTGTTTTATAGAATTATAACATCTTTTCATTAACATTTCTAATTATAGTAGCACTTACTATTTAGGGTGTTTTATTAAGTTATATACTTTCAACAGTGGTTTAGTTTTGTAAACATTGCATATTCTAAAATTATGCTGCAAACTTTGAAAACTTCCTCGTAATGTTATATGTATTAACTATTGACAAATTTTGAGTTTGTTTCTATCTTGGCAGTAATATTATTCTGTTGCCTAAATTGAGCTGTCTTCTTTTGCTATTTTTTTCTTCTAATTTTTATTTCTATCTTTAAATGTAGTAATTGGAAAGAGGTGACATTTGAATGTAAAAAATATTATGTGTGAACTACAAATTGTATAAAGTAACTCCCACTTCTCCCCCAAATACTATTTGAAGTATATTTATCATTCTTTTGTAGAACAGTAAAAAAATATTCATTTTACTCTGCCTTTGTGATTCACAAGAATGAAGTTTCATATTAGATTAGGTTTATTACTTGTCATCTTATGCCAGATGAAATGATAAAATAATCTCAAAGGACTGCATATCGGCAACTTGGAAATGACCTATGATTAAAATACTTCCATCATGACTTATTTCTATGCTGCTATATTCTTTAACTGCTCATTTCATATGAAAAATGAAACATTTAAAATCTCCTTTTATTTCTCACAGCTAGATGTTGTGTATATTTATCATATTTTAAAACTTATGTACTTTGTTACAGTTTTAGTGAGGTTAATGACTCTTTTAGCATGGAACTGTTGCAAACATTGGGTCATAAAGTTTATAACTGTTTCTTTCATATGATTGAGTTATAAATTATGTATAAATCACATTGTCTTCAAGGAAATTTGGACACTTTGTCTTCAGCTATATTTTCTATTGCTAAGCACTTTATCTTCAAGAGCTGATAAAGTGACTTTTGGTATTTACCAGAGTATTTTTCTGGAAGGAATCTTGATGAAAGATGCAACTAATTTGCATCTTAGTCTTGAAACTAACTCCTACAGGACTACTATCATTTCATTTTAATTTGCTAGTTGGTATTACTTCAAAGCCAGACACTAAAATAGTATTTTATTTTTTGGCAAGTGACACAATTTAACTTTAGTGAACTCGAATGTTTTTCATCTATGGTTGAGTTATGTTCCAACTATATGCATGGGTGTGTTGCTATAGACATATATAAAACCTGAAAATAAAGTGACATGTTAGAACTGAGAACCAGCTGGACACTTGATGTTTATTTTGCATATCTGCACACTCTGTTTTAAGAAAATGTTTTCAACCTTATTTCAGAGTTGTGATTATTTGGCAGGTTAGTTGATTTGAGGTTGCGTGATGAAACTAAAACACATTATGGAACAGCCACTTGAGTAGTAGACTTAATCTATTACCTGGTTTAACGCCACCATCTTGAGTGCTTTAGCAGAAGTCCACTCTGTTGCAAACATTTTGGGCTAGGTCTCTCACCAATATCAAAAGCCCTGTAAAGGACCATGGGCACTGCTTTGGATGCTACTAAAATAGAAAAAAACAAAAAAAACAAATGCCATTATCACCACTTTTATTTTGTGATAATACTATAAAATCAAAAGTGTTATACATTTATGACCTTGTCATTAATATAGTTACACTGTATCTATTGACTTTTAATATATGCAGTGCAATTGTGCTAGTGATCAGGCCCTAGATGTATGCATACATTGGAATTTTTTGATGCAATAAAACAAAAGTAATAACAATGGCATGCATGTCTTTGAAATGGCTATCATGACTTCTCTACTATATGCTTTCAACATTAAACTTGGTTACAAATAAAAATAGATTTCATTGCTTGGTTTAGCATTTCTCAAAGTGGGCTCTATGAAAAAAATTCTGGGTTTTGCTAGACAAGGTGTCTAAATGAAATGCAATAAAAAATGATTTTATAAAATCTGTGTTCACCATTTTTAAAAGCAAGTTGTGTTTGTGTGCATGCATGTGTGTGTGTGTGTTTGTTTTCTTTTTAATAAATTTTTTTCTCTAAAACAACTTTTTTTGCTTCATTTAATACCTTTAAAATTAGGGTAGCAAGATTCTTTTATTTTTTACCGATTTCAATCATTACACTATGGCCATACTGGAGTACTACCTTGAAGGATTTTAGTCAAACAAATCGATTCCAATGCTTATTTTTATTTTTAAGCCTAATATTTATTCTATCAGTCTCTTGCTGAACTACTAAGTTATGAGATTATAACTACACCAGTTGCCAGTTAGACAAACACAGAGACAAAGACACACACATAGATATATAGATATATATGACATACTCCTTTCAGTTTCTGTCTACCAAATCCACTCACAAAGCTTTGGTCGGCTTGAAGCTATAGTATAAGACACTTGCCCAAGGTGCCATGCAGTGAGACTGAACTTAAAACCATGTGGCTGGGAAGCAAACTTCTTAACACACAGCCCAATTTTCATAAGATCATATAAGTATTTCATCATAGTATAAGTTTAAGAACAACCGACTGACTCAATACTTTTGCTGATAAACTGAAAGAAAATAAACAAAATAGAAAGAAAACACATTAAAATCTGACTTGATGAAGAAGTCACCAGCTGTATATTGTTTTGTTGTTTTCTGTGTCCATTTACATATTTTAAAACAATAACTGAATCAAAAAAAAAAAAAATGACCACATAATTCTTTCTGATATAGGCACAAGGCTAGAAATTTGTGGGGAGGTGTCTAGTCAATTATGTTGGCCCCAGTGCTTGACTGGTACTTATTTTATTGGCCCCAAAAGACGAATGACAAAGTTGACCTTGGCAGAATTTGAACTCAGCATGTAAAACTAAAAGAAATGTCACTAAGCCTTTTGTCTGAATTGCTGACTACTGCCCTTTTTGGTCATGTAATAATACTGTTGCTAAAACTTTAGTTTAAGTTTCTTCAAAGCCATGAGTCTTTCTACAGGAAGAGTATTAAACAAATAAAGCATAATTTGGAGACATAACATTTAAGTTGATTCGATGAACATATTTAAGTAAATTCAAAATAGACACCTTAAATTCCTCTTTTCATCTAGAGTAAGTTGTTGTGATGGAATGGTTACTTACTCAATTGAAACAATTGAATTTATATATATATGCTCCATCTTCCATTGGAAATAAAAAGTTTTTTCTACATTATTTCTTCATATACAAGCACTAAATCAATATCTATTGATATTCATGGAATCTCAGCTGATTACCATTCCATTTCTTTATTCCATTCTTTGTGTGTCTGTGTGCATGCATACATATGGGATTGAACTTGTGGTTGGGATGCTCAGCTCGCAATCATAAAGGTGTGTGTGTGTGTGTGTGTGTTTGTTTTTATGTTTAGTTATAATAAAGACAATTTTACATTAATCTGATGGGTTACTCTATTGTTTTATTGACTACAAATTTATCTTTTTATATAAGAATATTGTTGACAGTAACTTCAAAGTTACAGCCAGCTAAGCCATCATCTGATGATGGCTTATCTGGCCAAAACTTTGAAGTCACTGTCAGCAACATTTTGTTTAGGAATTATATATATCTACACACACACACACACACTTCTCTACATTTGTAAATGAGTACCAGTGCTGCAGCCCTTTTTTTCTTCTGCTGCCATATTATCAATGCTCACTTGGGTCAAAGAGTTGGTCAGCTGAGAGGTGTCTGTTTGCACTTGGCTATGGTTGCACCTAAAACAGTTAATGAAAGTATAAAAGATGTCAACCAAGCTTTACCCACTTGTAACAGCAACAAGCTCACAGAAGACATTTGCCCAAGGGGTCACAGAGTGGGACTGAACTCAAAACCTTGTGGTTGGGAAGCATACTTCTCAGCTACACGTGTGTGCGTTCATGTTTTGTTATCTTGAGATTGTGCTCTGGATGCAAATGAATGTCACCATCATACAAGCAGTGTTGTTAGTTTTCAATCATCTGTGAAATGTTCAGCCATTGTACTAGATGCAAAAAGTGCATCTCCTGCCATTAGAAGATCTACTTCACTGAATTTCATCTAACCCATACAAGCTTGAAAAAGTAGACATTAAAGCAATGATGGCAATATGTACCTACGTGCATGTGCATTTGAATTTAAAAGGAAAACACAAAATTACTCAATATATGGTGTATAGTCTATATTCTTTTAATTTGAAGTAGAAACTTTAATCTGTTCTTACTTAAAGCTCCAATGTTTCATGAAAGTACAGTTGTTGCTAAATATTTTATGCTGTTTAATAAGCAAAAACATAAAACTTTAAGTAATGATTGATTGAATTGTTGACTTCAAATTAAATGTGTTTTGTACGTGCATATATGTATTGTGTGTGTATGTAAAATCTTCATATAATCTCAATAATTATTCTTTTTTTTTTAATTTGCTTATTACATATTGTTTCTTAAACTCTTATGCTGCTTTATTTCCACTTTTATTTTCATCAATATCTTTTAGGTTTCTGCTTTGTATAAATCCCATTAAATATTTGTTTGCTTTACTATGCTTTTTTCTTTTCTTTTCTAGAACTTATAATTTCAGTGATTCTTCTCAATTATTGAACTGTTTCTCTTTCAGCATTTTCATAGCCTCGTAGAAATATTTGATTCAAGTACAATTTCATTTTTTGTTGTTTTTTTAAATAAGTCCATGCATTTCAAAAAAATAACTGTATTATTAGTTCAGTATCTAAATTTGATATATTTAAATATTGAGAAATTATCGTTTTTATATTTCAACATAATTGTTGAAACAGAAACAAAAGATGTTTGTATATATATATATATATATATATAGTTTAAATTGGTTTTCATAAATGGTCTCAATTTTAATATTTATATTCACTTAGATTTTTTTTTTTTTTTCATTTATTTATATTTTCTAAATTTTTATATATATATAAATTTTAAATAGACTTTAATATTTCAGCTCTCACAACTATGTACCTATTCAGCACACCAGACACTGTTTCTGACTATATCCATCACGTTTTATGATCTATTTTGCTGTGTTGGAATGTATCTCCAGTGGTGTCAATACACCACTGAAGACTAAACAGTAAAATGTATTTCATAGGACCAGCCATTTAAGTAGTCTAGTTTTTATAAATAATAGCTTTCACATAGATGTTAGACAGAAAAGTAACTTTGCAGAATTCTCACTTTCTTAGCACCTGTATCTTAGAAATTATTCATGTTTCTATGAATATTTATTGCCTGACCTCAATTTTAATTATATTTTATCCTGCATTTCTCTGTAATTACTGCATTGATCTATATATTCTTCTATCAGTGACACATACAACACTAGTTTACTGTTAGTTTACATTTGTATTAAGAGTATTTTAAATTGACATTGAAGTAAAATCATTTTTATCACAATTAGCAAAAAGTAGCTTTAAATTTCTTCTTTCTTTTTTTTTTTAAAGCAAAGTCAAATATCCATTTAGATACATGGCATGAGCATTGATATACAATTGAGAAGTTTGCTTTGCAATCAAAAATACCTTGTGGTATTTAGGTATTATATTGCTTTCATGCTATGACTAGACTTAGCTATTTGATAAACCAAGGGAAATTAAAATAAGAACCAGAGACTAAGCACTGATAGCCAATATAACTGATGAAAATTTTTGAAGAAGCTCTAGCATGGCCTCATTCCAGAAACTGAACACACAGAAAGAATAAAAGAATATATGCATGTAATATAAGAAGGAAAATTGTTTAAAGTTAGGCTTCTCATAAACTTGTTAAAAATATTTATCCTTGAAAAATATAATTTTTTTTAATTTAAATTTTTTTATGGCTATCATTATAGGTAATCTTTGAAATTTCTTTAGCGAGGGCCACGTTTTATAAATGGAAAGATTTATCAAAATCTATTATTGAGCAAAATCTAATGAAATCTACTTTGAAAGAAACTGGATTAAATTTTTATCAAGTGAGTGAACTGTTTCTTGCAAAGCACATACAGTTACATTTTTCTGTTAACAGAGCTCAACTACAGAGGATAGCTGCTCTTGAATCAAGCTGGGCTCATCTCGGGAATGGTCTGAATGCTCACAACAATCCAATTTGGCTTCAGCTCTATCTAAGTGTGTGTAAATTGCTTGACATGGCATTAATCCTACCAGCAGATATTATTCCTCAATTTCAACTGTGAGTAGTATTCTAGTATATAATTCTTTGTAGTGTACAATAAAGTTATAGTATGCATTTTTTTTTTATTGCAGTATATGAAGGAAAGTAAATGTTTAATTATATAATTGTGATGAAACTAAGAACCACTTTTATATTTTCTTTTCTATTTCATGTACATTTTCCTATTGTTGTACGTGTAAGCTGAACACTCATTATTGATATTTCCCTTTCAGCTATAAATGGGCTTTCACAGGTGGACCTAGTATTGAAGAGGACCATCAAGAAGATCCAAAGCAGAACCCTAAGATAAAAAGTTTTGTCTGTCATGTAACTCGAATCAGTAAACTCCTCAACAGTCGAGTAAGTAATTCTCTCCAAATTATTCATTAATGTCTGCGTCTGGTATGGGAGGATATTGTTATAGACTCAGAATGTAACCTAACAACTCCAGAGTAATTATAGGTTAATCTGGTTCGAACTTACATTGTATTCTTCTAAATGCTAACTGTAACTCTGTTACCTCCTTTATCTCCACAAAAAGGTCCTTCCTTTCTTTAAATTACAATAAACCTTTGGGCCAATGCTTAAAGAGGGCAGAGATATTTCCCTCTCATTCCAATGTAGGTAACTTTTTGCAGAAAGTGAGATACCTATTCTCCAATTAAAAAATCTGAACAAAGTAGAATATGAAAGTTTATTTAGCAATATAAACTTACAAACCATGGTTTGCAAGTTTAATAGCTTATCGTCATCATCATCATCTTAATTTAGTGGCCATTTTCCATGCTGGCATGGGTTAGACAGTTTGATTGGAACTGGTGAGCTAAAGAGCTGTACCAGGCTCCAATCTGGTTTGGCTTGGTTTCTATGGCTGGATGCCCTTCCTGATGCCAAAATCATTTTAGTAATTTCACTTCTACGTTTTAAACTTTATCTAACAATACTAACCTACTTGTCATCAGTTGGCCTTAAAATCAAGAAATATATTTCATTGCAGTTAATGCTAAGAAAGTTTAAAACATTTATCCAAAAAGGATGGCCAAAGTATTTAAGAAATCTCTTGTAATGGAAAGTTAATGATGCTTAAAATGATGTCTTTAAGAGTTTTTAAACTTTGAAGTTAGTATTATATGGAAATATATGAAGAAAAAAAAAAGAGGAATGCTGTCCTCAGAATGAATGATTTACATATAGTCTGGTGCTACATGTAAAGCAAGATAGATTTTGAGAAACAAGAACATTTTAACTGAGCAGTAACTAAGTACCAAAAGCAAGTTGTGAGAAGAAAATAACTGTAGTGATATTGGTAAAAGAATGATCATATTTAAACAAACATTGTGTGTTTATATTTAAAGCAAAACTACTTTTCTTTTGACAGATACAAGGGGAACCCTCAAGCCTAAAAGTTGTTCAAGGACAGCCACTACTTAATATGAGCCATATTAGATCTCTAATGGAATTACAACCATTTTTTAATGCTCTTTATCAAGAATCAAAAGGTTCAAAATCTACTAGTTCTTCATCTTTGATACCCTCTGAGACATTACTAACACCAAGGTCTTTCATTCCTAAATCTCGGTCTGCACCAGAATTTGATTATCGAACTACAGTAAACTCTGAAATACTTCCTTCCAGCAATTTTTGCCCTTTAAACAACCAACAAGTCATTGAAGAATATGTTAAAAAAGATTTTTTAGAGTTTTTCCCTCCATCATAAATATGCTTAATTCAGTACAAATTGTAAATGGAAAATCAAACTGGGTTCTTGTTCAGTTTGTAACTTGTTTTTATTTATGTTACCTTCCTCTTAGGGATAATGTATTGGTATCCAACCAGACTTGTCTCAAAAAAAAATTTATAATGTGAAAAAAAGCAACAGAGAAATATTCTTTTTTATTTTGTTGAAAACATGCCAGTATAGAAACACAGATATATAAAAACATTTATCATAAGAACTTTGACAATCTGGTGAAGCTGTAAATTAAAACTATTTCTGCTGTGTTTTTACCATGAGCATGATCATATGTATCAAATTTAATAAAAATATGTAAAAACAGAGATTATTGAAATTATGTTTAATTTTTGATGCAATTTATTTTTATATAATTGTTATTTCATTAACTATTAAATTGCAACTGTTATATACAAAAATGTAAATCATTATAACTGTAGGTTTGCATGTATGTGTCTCCATAAGAATAATGAATTACTACATTGTTTTATAATTCCATGAAATAAGAAATTGGTTGAATACAACTAAAGAAAAGGTTTTTAGAAAAGATTGTCTAGAAATTAAAACATTATGTGTTGTAACATTTGAATATTTGTACTTACATTTCTTAGGTTTGAGTTGTTTTTTGTTTATTATTTTACTGTAATATTAATAAAAGTTGATGTTTTTATCCTTTCATTTAAGAGAAATTATTACATAAGTATGACTTTTTTTTTCTATAAAAGAAAATTTTAAATATTTTCACTTTTTTGCAATTGGTTTGCTGCAAAAAGAACTGTATATAAAGCCAATCACATAAGAATAGCCATTGAAAAGGCGATTACACTGGTGGTGCTCCAGCATGGCCACAGCCTTTGGGCTAAAACATATAAAAGAATATAACCAATTTCTTATTTCATGGAATTATAAAACAATGTAGTAATTCATTATTCTTATGGAGACACATACATGCAAACCTACAGTTATAATGATTTACATTTTTGTATATAACAGTTGCAATTTAATAGTTAATGAAATAACAATTATGATTGACCGTTGACTGGACACTATTCAATTTTTTTTCTCCGTGTTTTTCTCCTTGTCTCCGTATTCTTTCTGTTGAAGAGCGTAGCTCGAAACATCAAAGACTTTCTGTATTCCCGAGCGTCATACTAATACATCCTTTTGTTATTTACACCACCTGTCCTCGTCTGTTGTTGTTTTTTCGTATATTCTCCCATATATATATATATATATTGGGTTGTCCGGAAAGTTCGTGCTGGTTTTTAAAGGAAAGAAAAAGGTCAATAAATACTTACCATTACATTTTTAATCAACCAAATATGAACCATTTTGTTTCACAATGCATCTTCATCTTTCCTTTAATTTGAAAATACCCTCTTCCCAGAATTGAGGTGGTTTCATGGCAAAGAATTCATCAAGGCATCTTTTTACGTCATCCAAGGAATTGAAATTTTTACCATTAAGACTATTCTGCAGAGACCTGAATAAGTGGAAATCCAAAGGAGCAATATCTGGTGAATATGGAGGATAGGATAATACATCCCAGCTGAGCTGCAGCAATTTTCGTCTGGTTCCCAAAGAAACGTGCGGTTGGCCAATTCTGGATGTTTCGCTTGAATTGCTGCTTTTAACTCGTCCAGTTGTGTGCAGTATTTCTCAGAATTAATTGTCTGGTTACTTAGGAGAAGCTCATAGTACAGAATTCCTTTCCAATTCCACCAGACACAAAGCAAGACTTTTATAGGGTGAAGACCTGCTTTTGGGGTGGCTAAGGGTGGCTCATGTTGCTTACTTCAGGATTGCTTTCTCTGAACATTTTGGTAGATAATCCATTTCTCATCACCTGTCACAATTTGCTTTAAAAAAGGCACGTTTTCATTCCGTTTATAAAGCGAATCACAGATGGAAACGCGATCCAAAAGGTTCTTCTCTCTCAACTCATGTGGTACCCAAACATCGTAGCGATTTGTGTACCCAAGCTTTACCAGGTGCTCATGAATGACAGATTTTGATAGGTTGAGGCTTTCTGCCAATTCTCGGGTTGTGCAATGTGGCTTATTCTCAATTAATGACTTGATTTGGTCAACTTTGCCTGTCATCCTTTCAGAGTTGATAAAATAAGTACCAGTTGAGTACTGAGGTCAGTGTAACTGTGACAGTTTAAAGATACAATCTCAGATCAAATCACTTACCAGATAAGTACATCTCTGAAAATGTTATGGGATGAGGTGGTGAAGTATGACCTTCAAACATTGGGCCTCACAGAATCAATGACAGGAGATATGCTGTGATTAAGAAGATCCAGCAACTAGGGTGAGATCACAGCCACTCATGTCCAGCCCAGTTAAGAGTACCCCTGATGCTTTGGGTGATATGATATGCTTGAGAAGACTTACTGAGACAAGTAAAACCAATATCATAGCTGTGGCCAGTGCCACCTGACAGGCTCCTGTGCTGGTAGCATGTAAAAAGCACCCACTACACTCTCAGAGTGGTTGGTGTTAAGAAGGGCATCCAGCTGTAGAAACATGGCCAAATCACATTGGAGCCTGGTGCAGCTGCTGGCTCTCCAGACCTCAGTCAAACTGTTTACCCCATGCCAGTATGGAAAACGGACATTAATTAATGATGATGATGATACACAGAAGATGCAGTGGAATAATAATAGAAAGGTTATCAGAGAAAGTAGTGTTGTGGAAAATGCACAGGAGCCATTAAAACTACAGTTATTCAGGAAATTAATTTTCTCAATTGCCCCAGAAGCTCTTTAGCTGTAGTAGATAGTTTCTGCTATGTAGGGGACCTAATTACCAGTGGGGGAGGGTATATGGAAAGTGAGTAAGAATAGGATGGAGGAAATTCAGAGAGCTTTTACCTCTGTTGGCAACCAGTGGTCTCTCCAAATGGCAGGAAGATTGTACGATGCATGTGTACAAACAGCAATGCTACATGGTAATGAGATGTGGACGCTGAATGCAGAAGACATGTGAAGGCTAGAGAGAAATGAAGCTAGCATGCTCCACTGGATGTGCAATGTTGGTATACATGTACAATAGAAAAAAAAAGATTAGGCATAAAAGGAATTAGATGCAGTGTGCAAGAGAGAACACTGTGCGGTTTGGTCATGTAATGCATATGTATGTAGACAGTTGCATACAGAAGTGCCAATCACTTAAATCGGATGGAACTCATAGAAGGAGGAGACACATGAAGACAAAGTACTGAAGGCCGATCTCTAGACACTGAGGATTACAAAGATAATGACTAAAGACCAAGATATCTGGTGCTTTGCTGTTCTCAAGAAGATTCATCCACCGCTGCAGAATTGATACTGGTGCTGGTAGCATGTAAAAAGCATCCAGTGCACTCTGTAAAGTGATTGGCATTAGGAAGGGCATCCAGCTGTAGAAATCATACCAGAACAGACAAATGGAGCCTGGTACAGCCCTTGGCCTTACCAGCTCCTGTCAAATGGTCCAGTCCATGCTAGCATGAAAAACAGATGTTAGATAATGATTGTACATATTCTTGTGTTTCGGTCATTTGACTGTGGCCATGTCTTAAGAATTTAGAAATTTGAGGGATGTGAAATAAATCATTTTTAAGTTGATTTGAATTAGATAAAGCTATAAATATTTGCATGTAAATATTAGGTTAAAAAAGCCCTTGAATGGTAAAAGTCAATGGCTACTCATGGAATTCAAACCCACATCTATAAACATGACAGACATTGGCTCAAAGCTCTCCTTCATGTTTCTTCATCAATTTTAGTTATTTTTGCCCTTACCAGCAAGAATTGTAAAAAAACCAAATGACTTATTTCATGTCTCTCAAAGTTTCTAAATTCTTACGACATCAACAACCTGTGCTGGTGCCATGTAAAAAGCATATTCAGTCCACTCTGCAGGGTGGTTGGTGTTAGGAGGGCCATCCAGCCATAAAATCCATTCCAAAACTGACTCAGCAGTCTGCTGTAGTCTTCTACCTGGTCAGCTCCTGTCAAACTGTCCAACCCATGCCAGCATGGAAGGTGGACGTGAAATGATGATGAACATAGAATTGTTGCTGGTAAGAACAAAGCTTTTAAAATGGTTGAAGAAATTTGAAGGATTGCTTTGGTACAATATCTGTCGTGTTTACAAATGATGTGGGTTCCACTTCCATGGGCAGCCTTTGACTTTTTTTTTATCCAAGGGAATCTTTCTAACCTAATATTTACACACTTTATATGTATATAGCTTTATCTATTTTGAGTTACAATATGTGTGTAGAGAGAGAGGGATGGAGGGGCAGCTGTATCATTTATAGGTTTTCCCACAGTTGACAAGTTAATTCAGTTTAACTTGAAAATTTAATTGAAGATTTTGGTTTGGAAGGGGGAAAAAAAAGGAGGTATGGAAAAATTTGCAGTTTTGAAGAAAAAGATTTGAGTCAAGTGTTTCATGTGAGGATATGAGTGTGAAACAGCAAAAATGAGGAAACATAGGTGAATCCTGGTAATTTTAGGTGAGAGTGCCACAGGGACAGTTACAGATATAAAAGATGAGGTAAAGTTAGTAACAACTGCAGTATTGTAACTGTACTAAAGTAGCATGATAATTTGCCTTATAAATTGGGGCTAGAATGAATGGTTTGATGAGAATTAGACTGTTTTATTTATTGGAAATTTATTTTCATAGTGAGGATGCTTAAATGGTTTAAAGGGATGAAAAGACCCTGTTGAGCTTGAGACTATGTAAACTTATTTCAGTATTTTTTTTTTTTTAATTAGTATATTAGTTGCTATGAAGATTTATTTTGAGTTAACTGTCAAGCCGTGAAACATGGGCTGTAACTGCTGAGGACATACGTAAGCTCGCAAGGAATGAAGCCAGTATGCTCCATTGGATGTGTAATGTCAATGTGAATACCCGTCAGAGTGTAAGTATCTTGAGAGAAAAGCTGAACATTAGAAGCATCAGTTGTGGTGTGCAAGAGAGACGATTGCGCTGGTATGGACATGTGGTGAGAATGGATGAGGATAGCTGCGTGAAAAAGTGCCACACCCTAACAGTTGAGGGAACCCGTGGAAGAGGTAGGCCCAGGAAGACCTGGTCTGAGGTGGTGAGGCAAGACCTTCGTACATTGGGCCTCACCGAGGCGATGACTACTGACCGAGGCCTTTGGAAATGTGCTGTGCGTGAGAAGACCCGGCAAGCCAAGTAAGATCGTTGCCAGTGCCCCTGGACTGGCTCTTGTGCGGGTGGCACATAAGATGCACCATTTCGAGCGTGGCCGTTGCCAGTACCGCCTGACTGGCCTCCGTAGGATTTTCGAGCGAGATCGTTGCCAGTGCCCCTGGACTGGCTTGTGCGGGTGGCACATAAAAGACACCATGGGAAGTAATGCATGTCTAACTTGAGGTGTCTTGTTACATGTGGATAATAACCACCTGGATTTGAAAAATGGCATCATCTCAGTTTATCAGCTGCTAGTTTGGTTGGAAGTAATTGAGTAGGTCATTGATGTAAATAAGAGTTTGAAGTGTATGACTAAAGTGAGTTACACATATGAATCACAAAGAGAGTAAGTGTTCCATCAATATATGCTGTCATATATATGATAGCATGTATGTGTTCTGTCAATATATGAAGTTTCTCAGAATGGTATGACAAACTTCCAATCAAAGTGAGGCTGAGTTAGCAGATATGTTCAAAGGCTTTGCTGTCTGAAGAGAAACAGTATGTCCTTCCATGAAGTTCTCAAATATGAGAGACCACTGTTGTGTAATGTAGGGGAGCATGTATGCAGTGGATCTGGCTCTGAAGAACCTATACTGATCACCAACAATTGTAAGATTCTGGAACTGCAGGTGATAGGTTGGTAACCAATAAAGTCAGAAATGCTGCTTTTTTGTATAATACAATAGACTGGGGGACAGGGGAATTTAAAAAATTAGAATAGTGTAGCAAAAAGATCAAAGAAGTGTTTAACTTGTTGCCCTGATTTGACCTGAATAGTTGTTTAGTCTCCAGCTCAGCCTTGATCAAGTAGACCTCAGTTCTGTTGTTTCCTAGTCATGACCATTATGTCTTTTTAGGAGTATCCAGGACTACTTTGTCTAATGTATCCTTATGATATTAGGGTGTGATTTGATGGACCTTGATTTTTTCCTTGTTGGCTTGTAACCAGAAAGGTTTATACACTTGGCAGTTTTGTATATAAGGTGATAAGGTTAATGGCTAAGTTCATATGGTGTTTGTTTTGTGTGTAAAGTGGAATTGGAAGCAAATTACCATTATTTCAAGGTAATTTTCCATGCCAAAGAAGTTAGCTTTTTAGGCCCCACAACAGACTTCACTATTTTGCCCTTTCTTCTACATCTTCCTTCACCAAGTTCCTTGCCCTCATTTCTACCTCGATTGTTTTCAGCCATGTCTTTCTCAGTTTCCTTCCAGATTTCTATTTATCACTCTTTTCAATCTCTTTCATTCTTCCTGAGCACGAGCCAGTTATATCCCTGGACTAAGGTGGCAAATTGGCAGAATTGTTACTGTGCAGGACAAAATGCTTGGTGACATTTCATCCACTTTTACATTCTGGGTTCAAGAATGACTGTATTCTATTTTTTAAAAAAATTATTTAAATTCTGAGCTTATCTCTCCTGCTTTTTCTTAGAATCTATGATATTAATCTGTTTGTCAAATCATGCATTTGAATTTTATGCTTTAAGTAACCTTAACTATGGAACAAACTAGAAGACATAATTGAATTCTCTAACATAATGAAACAATGTTATGAAGATCTATAAATTTATAGAAATAAGATCCTTTATAAAATTTGGAATTCCCACAGTGTTAATTGCTAACAAGACAATTTTTTTTCTCATCACATATGGTTATAATTAAAATATTTTGTTAATTTCCTTCTTGTGGGCTAATGCAGTTTCACACCTGTTTCGGATTCCTACGTTTTAGATGACGGAGATTATGAATATGCAAAAAAATAAAATAGAATAAAAATAACCCCCCCCCCCCCCTCCCCATTCCCATTTAAAATTTTGAACTTTTTCAAATTTTTTTTTTTTCCCTATGTTTTAGATGACGGAAATCCCGAATATGCCAGAAACCACGTTTTCAAAATTTTAAATTTAGTAAGCATATGCATATGTGTATAAAGAGATAGATAGATTTGAATGTCTTCCTGGGGCTAAAAACAACAGTAATACCGCCACATTTAGTTGACAAATGGGCACTATCATGCTATTAGCTGTCAGAAGTGAAAGTGCTCACTGCTAGTGAAGTATCTGTCTGCCTGCATGCCTGTTGCTGGCCTGTCGATTCTTTGGCTACTGACAGCTAATACCATGACTGGCCGGAGCGAGCTATATGTCTGTCTGTCTCTCTCTCTATCTATCTATTACTCGAAAGTTCGCGCTAGCTAGTCGTGAGTAGAAAACACAAATTTAATATAAAAACATATTTCCTGAAATTGCAAATTATTTAAAATATAAAAATATGATTTTCAACAGAGAGAATTTATCAAAATAGAAAACAAATGAAGTTTGAAGTTTAAAAATAATAGGATCGACCACTCACGAACTTTCGAGTAATAGATAGATAGATAGAGAGAGAGACAGACAGACAGAGATATAGCTCGCTCCGGCCAGTCATGGTATTAGCTGTCAGTAGCCAAAGAATCAACAGGCATGCAGGCAGACAGACAGATACTTCACTAGCAGTGAGCACTTTCACTTCTGACAGCTAATAGCACGATAGTGCCGACAAATGTATTATTATTTAAGGCAAACAGAAGTAAAACACAAATTGTTATGTTCGTCAATTCGCTACGATCTCTTTAGAGCAAACAAAATCAAAAGTTTAAATTGGGAAGCGGGAGAGGTGGGGGGTTTAAATTAAAACATTTTTTTTTGCATATTCGTAATCTCCGATATCTAAAAACGTAGGAACCCGAAAAAATTTTTCCAAAAAAATGCATTTTTCAAAGAGGTGCGAAACTGCATTAGCTCCCCTTCTTGCAACAGAAACTCACACAGTGTGGTCTTTTTTTAATGATGAGATTAATTTCACGTTACACCGTTAAATATCTTGATAATCAACATGAAAGGAATTATTAAAGTTACCCAAAGAAAAGAAAATAGAAAACTTCTTCGTAAATTGAAGAAGTTGAAAAACGTAGCATTTTCTCAAAGGAAACAAGTGAGTTATTCGTGTTGCATATTTATGTTTGTTTACTCAATTAAACGGCACTTTAGCACACGTGGTCGTTTATTTTGCTTCATTTTTCCCTTCATTCAACTTTTGACCCAACTTTTTACGGGTTTTTATCATTTGACAGTAAATGTAGAAAGTATTGAAAATTAATTTTATTGTTTTAGGACTGATTTCACATTTCTTGAGAGACTGAAACGTAATTTCATCTAATGAATTAAATTTCTTACAAGCTTTAAGATTTGGTTAAACGTTTATAATTTTTATTACCTGTTTGAGCAATTTCATGTAACTAATGTTGTTAATTTTCTTAGGAAAGGCATTCAGATCATAACATCTGCTTCTTTTCTTCCTCTATAAATGCATGGTCTGTAACTGTTTAGAAGAATACAGCAGATCACTGGTACAATATGAAATCGGAATGGATACATAGTTTTGTATCACTCTAGCAAAACACTGTTCCGAGTAAAATTCCTGTCTTTATTTATCTCAGATCATCTCTGATCGAATATACCTTTGGTCATCTGATCATTTTTCCAGATATAGATTATTTAGCAATACATAATTTATAGATTCTTCCTTTTCAAGGCGATAAGATATGGTTTTAGGGAAATTTGACTATTATGGTGACATAACAGCACCCCCTACACATAAACAAACAAACACACAGTTATATTTTCTTCTGTTACTTCACTGTTAATTATGACAATACTTCGAGAATTTGGCTTTAGGATCAACACCACTAAAACCAACCCTATGGCTGCGATACGTTGATGACACCTTTATTCTCTGGCCCCACCAGCAAGATGTCCAAATGCTGCTAGATCATGTGAACTCAATAAATCCATCCATACAGTTCACCATGGAAAAGGAACAGAACAATCAGCTGGCATTCCTGGACGTATTAATAACACGCACCGAGTATGGATTCAGGACATCCGTATATCGCAAGCCAACCTTCACTGGACGATACCTTAACTTCAATTCCCACCATCCATACAGTGTAAAGAGAGGAATTGCTCAGTGCCTAAAACACCGAGCAAAGAATATAAGTAGCGATCGTGATACCCACCACGAGGAAATGATCAAGCTCAGTAACAATCTATTAAGAAACAACTACCCCAAGAACATACTATCTACTCCAATTATGAAGAAAAGAGAGGATGAAACCAATAAACTGTCTACAGTCTGTCTACTCTATGTGAAAGGCCTCTCTGAAAAGATACAAAAGATATGCGGCCCATATGACATCAGGGCAGTATTCAAGAGCAATACAACACTTCGCAAATATCTCCTTCGGGTAAAACCACCAACAGAAGAGGATATGACCAAAAACTGCGTGTACTCCATCCCATGCAGCTGTGGTAGGTTATACAAAGGCGAAACATGTCGCCCCCTCAAAATAAGGGTAGAAGAACATCGCAAAGCTGTGACACGAGGAGATATCGATAAATCGGGTATAGCTGATCATGTATGGAAAAATGGAAACCACCTCCCCCTGTGGGATGAAGTTAAAATAATAGACAGGGAACAACACTGGAAAATACGAAAACTAAAAGAAGCAGCACATATGCTAGGACACAACAACCTCCTAAGCAGACCGAGTGCAGATATGAATAGCATATGGGAACCGGTATTGAGGAAGGATAGAAAAATAATAGATTTATAAGCCTTAAAATTCACCCCATAATTGCCCACGGGCATATGGCGTAGTGGTTAAGAGCGCGGGCTACTAACCCCAAGGTTCCGAGTTCGATTCACGGCAGCGACCTGATTAATAATAATAATAATAGTATAATAATAATAATAATAGTAACACCGATAGGAATGAGAACCCAGGTTCGAAATTTCCCCAAGACACCTGACGAAGGCTGGAGGGTATATCAGCCGAAACGTTGTGTTAACAACAAACAAGATGAGGACGAATATCCGTCAAATGTAGATAATGTAAATAATGTAAATTAGCTTTACTTGTCAAGGTAGAATCCATCTGCTTAACCATTCCATACCATTTATATTCCACAGTCAAAACCCACTTTGCAGCAATATACCTTATTCCATCTTAGGTATAGTTTAGTGGTTTAAATTCTTATGGATCCAGCAGATGAAGATAATCCTGAGAATGCAACAAATTTGTTCATATTTAATATTAATTTTTTCACATTGGTATAATGTCTCAAATATTGGATGATGATAATGTCAATTGACTCAACATCAGTACCTAATATAATAGGAAGTCTTGCCAAAAATTTGAAACCTGAACTCTCAGTCCAATGGTTATATTTTGATCATGTGTCAGGGACAATTTAAATCACTAAACTACACCTAAGATGGAATAAGGTATATTGTTGCCAAGTGGGTCTTGACTGTGGAACATAAATGGTTTGAAATGGTTGAGCAGATTTTTTTTCTATTGTTTTTCTTGCATGGAAAGAAACCTTTTTTTTTTTTGTTGTTGTTGTTGTTGAAGTGGCGATGGCCAGTCAAAATAATTTTCAACTCTTCTCTGGCTTATAAAAACCACAGGTAATGGCTATGACAGAGTATACATCTCAAGAAGAACCTTGACCTGGACATTAGAACTAGACTGAGAAACTTTGACACTAATATTATAACTAATAAATTTTGGCACAGGACTAGCAAGTTTGGGGTAGGAGGTAAATCATATTGACTCCAGTGCTCAAATGATACTTATTTTATTGACCCTGAAAGGATGAAAGGCAAAGTCGACCTTGGATAACTGATAAATATTATAGCCATGAACATGTTGCACTAGACACCTTCAGCAAACTGTGACTCAACTGCAACATCAGTATTTGATGGAAGGACTAACAACTAGCTTGTTTATGCACTTGTCAAAAACTGCTAGCATTTTAACTTGTAGTTTCCAGCTGTCATTCAACTCAAAATCTAAGAGAATATGACATACTGCAAGTCCTTTTATCTTGACTGATTCTTTGATATACTCATTCCTCCATACATGCTTAGTATTAATTATTTGAAACAAAAAAGTTGATTTAAAAGAAAAAAAAATATATACAAGGTGTAATGAACTAAACCTCAGCAAATATTCTCATCACTATTAGCTGGAAGAATTTCATAGATGTGAAATATAATTTAATACAACCAGTACAAAATTAAAAAAAAAAAAAAAAAAAAAAAAAAAATCCTTATAACAGGTTTGTTTCATATTTTTTCCAGATCCCAACTTTAGAAAATATAAATAATTCTAAAGCATCTGAAGAAGCAGAGCAACAAAAGAAAAGGAATGCTGTGAGAAATAGAAAAAGGAAAATATCACGTAAAAAGAAAAAAATGAAGCTAAAAGATGTATGTACAGCCATGTTATTAGTGAACTAAAATGCATTGCCCAGTTCTGATCATCACCATCATCATTTAGCATTCATTTTTCCATGTTTGCATGGGTCAGATGGAATTTATTGAGATAGATTTTTCTGTGGTCAACTTTTACCTGTTTCTAGGCAAGGTAACATCTCCCCATAGCCAAGCATGTTTTTTATGGAAGAAATGAACAACATCGCTTGTATGTTGGTGATGTTTGTTTACAATTATCACATGATGTCAAGGTACACACATGCATATATATATATATATATAAAACAGGCTTTTCTCAGTTTCTGTTGACCAGGTCCACTCACAAGGCTTTTGTTGGCCTGGGAATGTAGTAGAAGATTCTTGCCCAAGGTGTCACACAGTGGGATTGAACCAGAGACCATATGGTTAAGAAGCAGGCTTATTAACCACACAGCTATGCATGTGCCTGTTCACATAGTGATGTCTGTGCCTATAACTATTTTTATTCTATTTTTGATTATTTTTCTAATACTTTGATTGTTATATTTACCATTTTATTCTTTTATTCTTTTTCCATTATTCCTGAGTAGCAAGAAAGTACATTCTTTAAATTAAAAGTCTGCTGTCCTGTATTAAGAAAATGCTTTTTATTTTATGTGTGTATGTGTAGAAGCAACTACAATGACATTCTTTATTTGTTTATGAGGCTCATGTCTTTTCTAATAATAAATTTGAATAATTATTTAAAGATATTTAAATTTATCATTTGTATTAAAAATAAATAAAACTTGTATTTTTAACCCAGGAAAACATCTTCATGTTTGATAATATAAACCCTTTACTCTCATGTTACAAAATAAAGGGTGACATTAAAGAACTGAAATTGCTGGGAGTTAAGCAAGCTATCCATCCTTGTGACCTCTACAGTGATTTCTGGGGAATTACTCTGCTATCACACTTGCTGGACAAAGCAGGGTTACTGCTCATTCAGCTATCTAAATGGCAAGGTCTACATAGACATTTCTTAATTGTTTTCTTTTGATGATAGGTTTTGTGTGCCTAAAATATATAAAGGTTATTCATCTTATCTCTTTGCATTGTTAGAAGCTCTCCTTTTTATTTCATCATCATCATCATCATCGTTTAACGTCTGCTTTCCATGCTAGCATGGGTTGGAAGTTTTGACTGGGGACTGGTGAAACCAGATGGCTACACCAGGCTCCAATCTGATTTGGCAGAGTTTCTACAGCTGGATGCCCTTCCTAACGCCAACCACCCCGAGAGTGAATAAAATTATATATATATATTTTTTTGAATAAAATTATATATAAAATTTTTTGAATAAAATTATATATATATATTTTTTTAATGTTTGTTCCCTCCTGGACCTACTTGGAGGTCCTGGGACATGCATTCTTTGTGCTCCAACCCCACACTTCCCAGACTAAGTTGTAGGCTTATTGCTGGTTGTACCAGCATTGTGATGGTGCATGGCTCAATGGTTAGAGCACTGGGCTCACTATCATGAGGTAATGAGTTTAATTCCCAGACTGGGCTATGTGTTGTGTTCGTGAGCAAGACACTTTATTTCATGTTGCTCCAGTTCACTCAACTGTAGAAATGAGTCGCAAAGTCACTGGTGCCAAGCTGTATCTGCCTTTGTCTTTCCCTTGGATAACATTGGTAGCGTGGAGAGGGGAGGCTGGTATGCATGGGCAACTGCTGGTCTTCCATAAAAACAACCTTGGTTGGACTTGTGCCTTGGAAGGTAACTTTCTAGGTGCAATCTCATGATCATTCATGACCGAAGGTGGTCTTTACCCTTTACCAGCATTGGGTGAAGACCGCAATATAATTTTTGAACAGACCTAAGATCCAAATGCATCGCTTATTAACCTACACAACAAATGATGCTTCTTCTTTCAAACCCTTTTCATATTGCTGTTTGTGGTGGTCTTATTCACACCAGGTACCAACTTGGTAATTACATTGGAAAGTGTAACGATGGCTGCTTCTGATAGAACCTCAGTGGAAGAAGTACCTGAGGACTCTACCCCCCACAACCCTCCTAGGAAAAATGGATGGAGAAGATGGATGAATATATTTTTTTCTTTTGCTAACATTTATTTATCTAAGTGTTGCTACTTTATTTTTCTCTAATTTTACATTATTTGGTGGCTTTATCTGATCAAGTACTTGCTTCTATTTTCAGTTACAATTAAATCCAGTTGAGAGTGATGATGACAAAGAAAGTGAAGAGGAAGAAGACACTAATGTACAAATGATCAGAAAACGACAGAATCAGGCAGCTATAAAAAATGAAGAGAGGGCTATTAAAGAACTTGAAAAGAAGCTTGGTCTGAAGAAAAGAAAGACTCTGCCTCAGTCGTTTATAGATGATGGCTTAGGCTGTATCCTTTAATGAAAAATCATTAATAGTTTAATTACAAATACTTTTATGAAAATGTTATTAAGGATTTATTTATTTTTTTAATAGTAATTATATAACGGCTATTTTACATAATCTAGTTGATAGCTTATAGAGTAGGCCTCAGCCAGTCCACTTATGCGTATCTTCCTTCATTGGACACTAAACTCCACTTGCGAAGACCTGTTGAGGCAAGTGAAATCGAAATCGAGTTAAATTCGATGGTCGTCTCCTTCATTGGACACGAAACTCAGCTTGCGAAGACTTATTGGGGCAAGTGAAAGCGAAATCGTGATGGCACCTGTGCCCAGCGTCGCCTTTCTGGCACTTCTAGCACTTGTGCCCGCGGCATGTGTAAGGACTTTCGAGCGAGATCGTTGCCAGTGCCCCTAGACTGGTTCTTGTGCGGGTGGCACATAAAATACACCATTTTGAGCGTGGCCGTTGCCAGTACCGCCTGACTGGCCTTCGTGCCGGTGGCACGTAAAAGTACCCACTACACTTTCTGAGTGGTTGGCGTTAGGAAGGGCATCCAGCTGTAGAAACTCTGCCAATTGGAAATATGCTGTGCGTGAGAAGACCCGGCAAGCCAAGTGAGCCCTAAATCTAAGGTCTCAGCCAGTCCACTTATGCATACCTTCCTTCATTGGACACTAAACTCTACTTGCGAAGACCTGTTGAGGCAAGTGAAATCGAAATCGAGTTAAATTTGACGACTGGCACCCATGCCAACGTCGTCTCCTTCATTGGACACGAAACTCAGCTTGCGAAGACTTATTGGGGCAAGCGAAAGTGAAATCGTGATGGCACCTGTGCCCAGCGTCGCCTTTCTGGCACTTGTGCCCGCGGCATGTGTAAGGACTTCTGAGAGAGATCGTTGCCAGTGCCCATGGACTGGCTCTTGTGCAGGTGGAACGTAAAATACATCATTCTGATCGTGGCCGTTGCCAGTACCGCCTGACTGGCTTTCGTGCCGGTGGCACGTAAAAGCACCCGCTACACTCTCTGAGTGGTTGACGTTAGGAAGGGCATCCAGCTGTAGAAACTCTGCCAAATCAGAATGGAGCCTGGTGTTGCCATCTGGTTTCACCAGTCCTCAGTCAAATCGTCCAACCCATGCTAGCATGGAAAGCGGACGTTAAACGACGATGATGATGATGATGAATCCCATACAGAAAGGTTTTATCTGTAATTAGTATAACAGTACATTTGTTATTTACTACAAATATGAGTATTGTACTAGAGTCTGTATTAAAAGTTAATTGATTGACTAATGAAGATGCTGTATGGTAAAGCTAATACAGGATAACATGGCAAATTGTATGTTATTTAAATTTTATATGAGAGTTTGAAATTTTGGGGAGGTGGTCATGTAGATAAGAATCAATTTCTTGAACTGAGGAAAGCATTTAACAGACTTCATAATATTTAGTCTGATGCACAGTTATGTGAAAGAGCAGATGGAAGCTTTTCAGGCTGTGTTAGATTGTACTGGAAGCATGATTTTGCTACATCCAGTGAGGCAGTAAAGCTCCAGATTTTCACAGATTATTTCTATATAAATACCTTCATTTTATTTATTAGGTTTAATTATATGGCTGGGTCTAATTTACTTTATTCTAAGCATTGAACTGCTCTCCTTAATAATATTTAGTATCAGTTTTCATTACCCATCCACCATTTTTCAGTTTTCTTATTGTATAACAACACTATCTCAAACATTTTTCACCACATAATCAATTCCTGTAATATCCATTATCTTTCTCAGCTCATTTTGCATGTTCACCTCTCATCCTAGTTAAGCATTGTTTGTTTTCTTTGAAAACTCTGTGGTTGTGTGGTAAGGAGCTTGCTTCCCAACCACATGGTTTTGGGTTCAGTCCCACTACATGGCGCCTTGGGCCCTACTATAGCGTCGGGTTAACCAAAGCCTTGTGAGTGGATTTGGTAGAGTGAAACTCAAAGAAACCTGTTGTATATATCTATAGGGTACGGCAAAATGATCTGACATATTTGTAGGTTTAGTAAAAGCAAAAAAGAGTGAAGAACAAAAAATGTGTTTTTATTTTCAAAATGTACATATAATGCCATTTTGTTTCATTTGGTTTTAAAAATGAAATTGGTACAGTGGGTGCTGTTACAGTTCACACACTGTCAAAGGTGTTCACGAAAGTTGTCCATAACTTGATGTATCATTTCATGTGGAACGGCCTCTTTTAATTGTTCAAAAGCTCAAGGGCAATTTCAGGTATCCCCACAGAAAAAAAATCACACGGGTTCAAATCAGGTGATCAGGCGAGCCAACCAATGTCACTGTGCAATGTGATCAAATGACTGGAGAACACCTCCCTCAAAATCCCCATTGCACGTTGAGAAGTGTGGGCTGTTGCCTCATCCTGTTAAAACCAAACAGTGTCCCTATCATCAACTTCATTCAATATGGATTTCAGGAAAATCTTTAGCATCACACAGTATTGATCAAAGTTCACAGTCACTGTGATATTGTTTTCTTCGAAGAAGTACGGTCTCCAAATGCCAAATTCTGCCACTACACACCATACAGTCACCCAAGGACAATGGAAAGGGTGTTCATGCAACTCACGAGGGTTGTTCTTGGCCCAGTATTGGAAGTTTCGCTTATTCATGCTGCCACACAGGTGAAAAGGGGCCTCGTCACTGAACAACACAAGAGTTGCACGGGGGACATGTTGAATTTCCAAACACAATGCTCTGTGAGTTTCAAAGTCTTTTTCGCTGAGTTCTTGTGCCAAAACCATTTTGTATTTGCAGTTCTACACTCTCTGAGTGGTTGGCGTTAGGAAGGGCATCCAGCTGTAGAAACTCTGCCAAATTTAGATTGGAGCCTGGTGTTGCCATCTGGTTTCACCAGTCCTCAGTCAAATCGTCCAACCCATGCTAGCATGGAAAGCGGACGTTAAACGATGATGATGAGTTCCTTGTGAAGAATTCTTCACAAACTTCTATTGGAAAACCTAAGAGCCGTGGCGTGTTTCCATGCAGAACGTTGTGGAGAATGTTGAACTGAAGCTCTTACTGCTGGCACATTTTCCAGAGTTCCGGCAGTCTGAGGTCGGCTGATTGATTTTCGTTTCAATGCTGATATCCACTAGCTCTGAAGTTGGTAACCCGTAATAGAATCATGTTTCAAGTAGGCACGGGGTCATGTCTACCAAGCCTGAAGTGCACACGGAATGTTCTTCATGTTGCAGTTACAGATTCGTTGTTCTTGATAAATGTTTCCACGATAAAAGTGCGATGCTCACCTGTCCAAGTCATGTTGGCAACTGAAAATGAAATGAAACAAAATGTCAGAAATGGCACCAATTGAAACAAAATGGCATGATATGTACATTTCGAAAACAAAAACACATTTTTTTGTTCTTTACTTCTCTTTTATTAAACCTACAAATGTGTCAGATCATTTTGCCACACCCTGTATATGTATGTGTCCTTGTGTCTGTTTTTGTCTTCCTAACCCTCTACACTCTCTGAGTGGTTGGCGTTAGGAAGGGCATCCAGCCGTAGAAACTCTGCCAAATTAGATTGGAGCCTGGTGTTGCCATCCGGTTTCACCAGTCCTCAGTCAAATCGTCCAACCCATGCTAGCATGGAAGGCGGACGTTAAACGATGATGATGATGATGATGATGATCACCACCACTTGACAACTGGTGTTGGTGTATTTACATCCCTGTAACTTAGCAGTTCAGCAAAAGAGACTGATAGAATAAGTACTAGGCTTTAAAAAAATAAGTCCTGGGGTAGATTATTTGTTCAAATGACTGAAATAAGTTAAAGAAAAAAGTAATAGAAGAATATATATATATATATATATAAATAGAGAGAAAGAGAGATTGGTTGTTTGCATGACAAAATGGATATACACATGCATGTGCATAAAAGTATGGCCATTAGTGTTGCACCTTGCATTCTTATTTTTCTATTTAATATTCAGTGAATGTTACCCAATTTATTGTTCTTTAAATATGTTCAAGATATTCTTGATGTGGCTGGAGATTTTAAAAATTGTGGCCTTCCCCTCAAAAAGGAAAATGGAAATGATTCAGATTCAGCCAGTGATAAATCTGAAGATGATGAAAAGAAAGACAGTGATTCAGAAATGGTTGGTGAAAATTGTGATGATGACAATGATGTTGAGGATGATGATTTTGATGATGATGATGATGATGATGACAGTGAAAGTATTCCAGAACTTGTAGAAGGTAACATTATTTCCTCCTTTTTTTAAGAGGAGGTTTAACAATTATTTTCCTTTTTTGGGTTTTATTATTATTTTTTTTTTTAGATTTTAATGGGTTTTATATTTTTTTAGATTTAATAAAACAAAAGGGTCTTGCAGATAAATTGAGACAATTTTTATGATGCCTAAAACTGGTTATAAATTCTAAAATAATGGTAGCAGACATATAATTTTAATGTAACATTGATTAAAACAAAAAATATTTATCACTCAATATGGCCGCCCTTTTGGGCAATTACTGCCTCCACATGAGAATGAAATTTTTGACAGCTGCTGCAACCTCCACTTTTTTGATTTTGTGTGGTGAAGCATTGGTCCTTGCTTGAAGTACACCCCATTAAAAATAATTGAAAAGGTTGAGATCTAGGCTATTACTGGGCCTTATGTTGGCCCTCACAAAAAACAGGATGGCCTGTGTTGCTTTTGACCTATGCCATGGTGCAGAATCCTGGATAAGCACCACATTGTCAAGCTCAAACTTCTGCTCCATCTAAGGTAACAGAGAGTTCTTCAGGATATCCAGATGCTCCTTCAAGCCACACTCAATGAAGTGTGGATCCATGGATACTTCTATTATTTGCCATGGCTCCAAATACCATTACAGAGGTGGGATTCTTAGTCTCAAATACAGCAGGGACATCAGAAGGTTGTATGCAATCACTTGAGAATTTCAGCGTCCACGGTGACCTTCTTGTCTATGAACATGAGAGTTTTTCCTGCACCTTGATGCTTGATGACTGACAGAAGCTTTGGACATCTCTTAGCTCTGATTGCTTTGGCCTTGGCTGTTAGGAGTTGATGGCATCATTGAACATAGCTAGTCATACCAAGGTTCCTGTTCACAGCTCTGGATACCGTGGAAAGGGACACATTGCATTTCTTTGCAAGAGTTGTCATGGAAGTGGATGGGTTGGCCTCAATTGAGTGTTTGAGGCCAGTGAGAAACTTTGAATTGCACTTGGAATCACTTCGAGTCTTGTGTTCTATTCTATCAGTTTTTCCCTCTTCTTTAAATTGTTTATACACATGATAAACTGTTGCTTTTGCAAGTTTCGTCAACTTAACAATTTTATTGGCGGTGTGCCCGGTGCACACCAAAACAACAATGGCAGAATGATTCTGTTGTTTCAAACAAGCATGGTTTTGTCAAAAAATTAAATGTTAAACCAACTAAGTCAACTGCTTAAAAGTGATTTCAGTTTATCTGCAATACATGAGTAGATCCAAATAAATATAGCACATAATAATATCTGGCTTGATTGTAGGTATAATTGACATTCCATCGGTTAGGTGGATGAGGGTTCCAGTTGATTGATCACTCCACAGGGCATGTGTATCCTTAACATAGTTCTCAGAGAGATTCAGCATGGCACAGCCTGTGATAAGGCTGATCCTTTGAAATACAGGTACTACTCATTTTTGCCAGATGAGTGGACTAGAGCAACATGAAATAAAAAAACTTGCTCAAGGATAAAACATGCCAGGAATCAAACCCACAACCTTACAATTGTGAGCTTAATACCCTAACCACTAAGTCATGTGTCTAACTTGTTGAAAGTAGTTTTTAAAATTAAAAATGTTTTTGCATTGGGTAAACTTTTTTTTTTTTTCATCTCATGAAATTAAACCAAGATGCTGATGACTTGGTTCTTATTACAGAATTTACACAGCTGATGTTTGAGGCTTAGATACAATAATAACTCAGGTCAAAAGATGTGAGAATGAATGTAGGCAAGATGAGAAAACAGCACTAGGGTTTGGGTCTTGTTCAGCATGTTGAAAGGAATATTTAAAAAATAGAAATTCTGGGAGGTTTTATGAAAGAAGAATATTATTCTTTTGTGATATATTTTTAATAAGGGAAGTCTTTTTAAAACAGTTATTTTTGCTTTGTTATTACCCTAATTATTGTAATGCATTTTTTTTGTTTTAGTAACTAACATGGTATCATCTAAAATTTATTGAGGGTTTTTATTTTCTTTGCAAGATACTAAAACCAAACAGGCTCCCATTTTGAAAAGGCCAGCGATAGAAGACTGTTCAGAGAAATCCATCACAAAAAAGGTCAAATTTGATGATTCAGTCCCAGTGCCAAAGACAAAACAAGTGAAGTTAACTGAGCAAAGTAATGATTCCTTGAAAGAAGACATTTATGGTCGGTTACGAGACGCTGATGGAAAGGTTGTGAATTCAAAACCAACTGGTTACATTCCTCCAGCCTTGCGACAGAACTTATCTGATGCTAATGCTATAGATGCAAAACTAAATAAACAAATGAAAGGACTTGTTAATCGGTGAGGAGACAGCTTTTTTTTTTTAATTAATTATTTCATTTTCTGTTTCTTTCTTAATTATCAACATAATGTTCATGAGATGATAGATGAACGACAGGCGCAGGAGTGGCTCTGTGGTAAGTAGCTTGCTTACCAACCACATGGTCCTGGGTTCAGTCCCACTGCATGGCACCTTGGGCAAGTGTCTTCTACTATAGCCTCGGGCCGACCAAAGCCTTGTGAGTGGATTTGGTAGACGGAAACTGGAAGAAGCCCATTGTATATGTGTGTATATATATATATATATATATATGTATGTTTCTGTGTCTGTGTTTGTCCCCCCAACATTGCTTGACAACTGATGCTGCTGTGTTTACGTCCCTGTAACATACCGGTTTGGCAAAAGAGACTGATAGAATAAATACTAGGCTTACAAAAAATAAGTGCGACTAAAGGCGGTGCTCCAGCGTGGCCACAGTCAAATGACTGAAACAAGTAAAAGAATAAAAGAATCTTGAAAAATTGATTCTTTTGTGGAGTGGATCACTTACAGATCTTTGCTTCTCAACAATGGTTATATGTTTTGTTCCTTTTGTATTGGACACTTCTTATTTAACAGAATCCTGTTAGCAGTCCTCATAATGATAAAATTACTACATTTGCTATGTATTTTGCTTAAAACTTCTCATACATCACATATATCCTACAACCTGTTTCCAGTTAACTTTTCTCATCAGGCATGATAGTGTTTTCAGTCTCTCTTGTTTTTGCGAATACTAGAAAATAGTGAAATTGTATGCCTGCAAATTGGCCTTTTTCTTTCTTTATATATATCAACTATATTCAGATTTGGAAATCTGACAAATCTATTCTATCCCTAAGAAAGACAACTTCACTGATTGTACCAACTAGACTTGCACACTCACCTCCAATATATTAAGGTTGATGGAAATATTTATAGGTGAAGCATTACATACTAGTGGTATTTTGGGCATCCAGCCATAGAAACCATGCCAGCATGGGAAGAGGATGCAAAATGATGATGATGATGATGATGATGATATCTTCAGGAAAGTCAAGTTATTTCATTTTACTTGTGGAAAGGCTTTCAAAGTATCAAAGTATGAGAATCTTGAAGTAAAGATTGTTTGCCAACATAACATGGCAGTCCTTGTTTAAGAAGAATGTTGCTGTAATTTAGCCCCAGGAGACATCGTCTCCAGCTGGCTATATGACATGATCTGTGTCCTTATATTTTCGAACAAGGGAATCTAGCACCCCCACTCAGCTCAAAACAATATCTGGGGCTAAATTACAGTAACATGCGTCCTAAACAAGGACTGTCATGTTATGCTGGCAAACAATCTTTACTACAAAGTACTGTTGCTGAATATCTCATGTTGTGAGATTTAAAGATAGTAATTTTTTTTTTATGAGAATCTTGTTAAGCATTTTTTACTACATAGTGCAATTTTTATTTAAAAATGTTTTTTTTTCTTTTAGAGTTAATGAAGCAAATATGGCAATTATGAGTAATCAACTTGAAGAGATGTACAATTGTCACAGTCGTGCTATTCTAAATAAATGCTTCTTTGAAAACATTTGTAGCACTGCAATTCGACTGGAGTCAAGTCTAGATCGTCTCCTTCTGGAGCTGGCTCTACTTATTGTTATTATTCACAGTAATGTTGGTGAGGAAATTGGTAAGTATATTATTGATAGAGAATTCATTAACTTAAGTGTCTCAATACATTCAATACTGCATGATTAGCTGCTTCCATTGTCATTCATTGTTTTTTTACCACTTGCTGAGTCTGCCCATGACCATTGCAAGTTGTCTAAGGATGGTGAGTTTGATAGCATTATTGTTCTGATTGAACTGTTGCAGATAGACACAGGGAAAGACATGAGCTAAGAGAAGATTCCGGTGGGAGGCTGGGGAGAAAGAACTGAGAGGTTAGAGCAGGGCTAGTGGGAGCTGCACACAATTGAAGGTGACATGAGATAAGATGTGTTGGTGAGGGGTGCATGAATGATGCAAGTGAACCAGTTTTGAGGAATAGGAGCTGTTGTAGTTGCAGTAGAAAGTACAGAGAACAGAGACACATGCCTGTGGGCCAGTGACTAGATTGTGTCCATTTGTGATTGATTGTCATTCAGGTAAATGTTCAGCAAGAAATTGTAGAACTCTCACATGTTGTCAAACAATAGGAGAGTTCATGTGACATGTAAAATACACCATTTCAAGCGTAGCCATTGATCGTTACCAACGTCGCCTCCCTGGCATTTGTGCCAGTGGCACGTGAAGGGACATTCGAGCGAGATCGTTGCCAGTGCCGATGGACTGGCTCCTGTGCAGGTGGCACGTAAAATACACCATTTCGAGCATGGCCGTCGCCAGTACCGCCTGACTGGCCCTCGTGCCGGTGGCACGTAAAAGCACCCACTACACTCTCGAAGTGGTTGGCATTAGGAAGGGCATCCAGCTGTTGAAACTCTGCCAAATCAGATTGGAGCCTGGTGTCGCCTTCTGGTTCACCAGTCCTTGGTCAAATTGTCCAACACATGCTAGCATGGAAAGCAGACGTTAAACGACGACAATGATGATGATGATAATAATTTATTAGATGAAGTTAAATCTTTAAATGAGCTCTTTAATTATACCATACAAGTATGTTATGATTTATTTATATTATATATTTAATCACTCACTTTCTGTTTTGCTCACAGGTGCCTATATAATTCAAAATTTGGTAGAAAATATGCATAATTACCGAAAGAAAAGCAGTGGTAAAAAGCTGAATAATGTTATTACTCTGATGTGTTGCATGTTTAATTTGAAGGTTGGTTTGATTTTATTACAACTCCTTACCTATTTTTTTGTACTCTATGAATTAGTTACTCAGTGTCATATGTTCATAATATGTCTATAAATTATATTTTGTCTATTTTTATACAAGTATAAAAATCAATATTCTTTAGACAATATTGGTATCACCAAAAATATCTTAAAATACTTTCTCTTCCAATTATTTAATTAGATTTTTCGTATTTTTAGTTCAGCATGTGTGACTTATTTTATTACATGATTAGACTTTCTAAAAACTTTCATAAAATCTTCATTTAAAGCTCTCATTCTAAGGGGAAGTTTCTGTTTCTTTATGAGATTCTATGGCATGCAGGTCTGCCTTCTATGATGGAAATCTTCATTAATAGAAATTTACATTGGTTGGGTCGCATACACAGGTTGGACAACAACAGACTCCTCAAACAAATCCCTTACTCCTAACTATGCAAGGGGAAAAGAAACCAGGGAAGACCTAGACTGAGATTCAAAAATATTGCAAAAAGGAATTGATCATAATAAATGGCAAACCCAAACGAAAAACTGACCAGCTTGGAGAAAGCTTATCAAAGTCATGCTTAAGCCATGAGCAATCATAGTTGTGACGACTGACTGCAGATAAATTATCTCGTCAAGAATGCAACACATGTATATAATGATTTTTGGGGAATCTAACTCAAGGGGCAGTGCCCATGACCATTGCAGGCTCCTTAAGGCTAGTGAGCTTGATGCTATTGTTCAGAGAAAAGGGTGAGGGTTCCCATGATCTTTACAGGTCACCCTTGTCTCACTTCTTTAAGCTGGTGATGTTGATGTAGTTGATATTCAGCCCTGACATCTACATGAAGAGGGACAGATTTCTAATGGATTTCAGTTATTGGGATGAATGATTAGATGGTGTGTATAGTGTTGGGTCTAGGAGACAAGACACTGTATGAAGGACAAGTGTGTCAAGTGAACCTGGGCTGAGGTGGGTATACAACTTGCTGTTTCAGAGGTGTTGAGATCATTATAATAGTGAAAAAAGAGGGAGAAAGAAATCATCTGGGCCTTCTTTTCAGTGTAGTCCCAGATGTATGAGTTTTTGCATTTTGTAGAATCAACAAAACTTTATCTATTTCATGCAGTTTTGGCAGTGTTATATGCAAAAGGCCACCATGAGGTCATCAGAAACTGTGAGGTCAAGTAATTATTGTGACAGTGAAGGTTTTATTTAAATATTGTTCATGTTTAGAGGAGATGAGTATAGTACAAGTCTTGTTTCATTGATGAGTAATGGTTACGTCTTTGTGCCTAGGTATTATATCATTATTGAAGGATATTTTCAAATTGGCATGTGCAAGTGACATGAGGTGTCTAGGTTACTTGTGCATAATTAAAGGAGAAGTGAAAGATGGTATCATCTACATGAAGAATATGTGCTTTTAGAAGTGGCAGCAAGTAGGTCATAAATACATAGAAAGAAATGGTAGAGACATAACCAAACCTTAAAGTTTTCCTGAGTTGATTGAATGTGGATCAGAGAGAGAGCTTCATCAGTGTATACTGCTCTGGAGGTTCTTCTGTCAGACACAGTTCAAGGCTTTGCTGATGTTAGGTGCAACAGCTGGTGTATGAAATAGGAGGGCAAGTTTGGCTCTATAGAATCTACATTTGTGGTCAATAAAGAAGGGAAAGAGAAAGACTTGAAGTAATGAAGTTGTTTACAACTGTTTTCACTGCCTTTAAATTACTGGGAATGGGAAGAGTTGACAGAGTCAGAATGTCCTTGATGATAATCACACACACTTTAATGTGTTTCTGTAGATTAGAATGGATTCTGAAAGAGCAAAAGAGAGAGCGAAAGATTAAAGGGTTCTGCAAGGATAAGAATTAGCTCTGGAACACATTGATTGCAGTGAATGGAAAGCAAACAGTCAAAGCAGGTTAATGGTTGGGTTTAAGTGATCACCAAAGTAGAGTTTAGGTGTTTTCTTGTATTAGAAATAAGAGCAGAAAATACAGTGAATTGGAGTATACCATATTGCTAATAGAGACTTAACTTTGCAAGAGACTAAGAAATTTCTGTCAGTATTTCAGTGATGGATTATTTGACTTCCTGTTAGTGAGATGTGATTTTCATTGAGTGTTTTGGGAAGTATTCTTTAACTATATAACATCAATCAGTTGGAGTTTTATGAGAATATGACTTTTGGTCGAGTGAAGTGTTTGAATGGACATGTCTTAGATGGTGAAAAGATTAAATGCATTTACTGCCAGGGGTAGTTAGCATAAATTTGGTGAAGCATATAACCAGTTAGATGACTTGAAGTATCAGAGAGGTCAAGAGAAAGTGAACTGAGATAGATGTCTGCAATGCAGATTGAAAGAGAGAGAGAGGTAGGTAGGCAGGCAGGCATGCATACACACACACACACTCTCACATACTTACTCACTCACTTCCTTCAATATTTTGTTCAGGCAATGTGATACTAATAACCTGGTGTTAGAACTCAATATACATACGCTTCAGAATGAAGCATCAGTCAAGTACAGAGCACTAATAAGAACTTGGGTTGACAAAGGAATAAATAATTGTGTTTGCATCTTATAGCAGAAACAGCTGTAAGCTAATGAAGTTCATAACATAATTGTTTATTCCTATGCTATCCCAATTTCTTATATATATATATGTATATATATCATGATCATTGTTTAACATCCGCTTTTCATGCTGGCATGGGTCATCATCATCATCATCATTTAACATCCACTTTCCATGCTGGCATGGGTTGGACGGTTTGACTGGAACTGGTAAGCTGGAGAGCTGCACTAGGTTCCAGTCTGATTTGGCATGGTTTCTATGGCTGGATGCCCTTCCAAATGCCAACCACTCCAAGAGTGTAATAGGTGCTTTTTACATGCCACTGGCATGGGTGCCAGTTATGTGACGCTGGCATTGGCCACAAGTACGATTTCACTTGGTTTGATGAGTCTTCTCAAGCATAACTTGTTGCCAAAGGTCTTGGTCACTTGTCATCATTTCCGTAAAGCCCAACATTCTAAGATCATGCTTCACCACCTTGTCCCATGTCTTCCTGGATCTACCTCTTCCACACACACATCTTTCATCATCACCATATCTACCTCTCTCTTGGGCAGCATTGTAGCCACACCACTCCATTCATATATGATGCAGAGTTTCCATGAAGCTCTTTCATGCCAAAAACATGTTCCTGTTCCTCCTATCACATTTTAACTGCTCAACATCTTACATAAAACGATCTACCTCTCAGGCAAGGAAACTATTCAATCATACAAGTTACAAATTGACATTACTAGTGCTGTGATAATGCACCCAGTACATTCTGTAAACTGGTGGTAGCCATTAGAGAGGATATTCAACCATAAGAACCATGCTAAAACTGATATTCTGGAACAAGTTGTGATCCTTCAATCTTGATCCTGTCTAACCATCCAACACATGCTATTATAGAAAGAAGACATAAAATGATGAGGATGTTGACTGTGATATATAGAGGATGAGAAGAATAAAATGTGTTTTATATATTAGGAGGAGGAAGTGGATGAGATTGAAGCCTACAGTAAAATTCCTAAGAGGGAGAATTTTCCTAGAGGAAGTTAGTGGATCTCTCAGAATTTTATACTTGTTTGGGGCCCCAGTGACAAACTAGAAGGAAAGTTTATACACCTGCAAAGCTTGCTGTGACATGACTTAGTCATCTATATGTAGTGATACACAGGAAGATACAGCATGAAAGTATATTCTTAATGTTTGTAACAGAATAACTTCCCCTAAAGGCCCCAATAATTATATAGTGGTGTGTTAACTCAATCACTTCCAAACATTTTTTAAAAGAGCTTTGGTGCATTACAGTGGTACTAGCACTAGGAAAGTTATTTTGCAGCTCTCAGAGATCTTTCTGCTCTGTGTCGATCATTTGCAATTCCTTCCCTTGAGCTGTAGAGGCCAAGTCTCTTAAAATAGTTTTTTGATGGATGATTAAATGTTTGAGAGATTACCAGAAGACTTGGCGTTTACAGAGAGAGAGAGAGAGGGTAGAAGAGAAGTGAAGAAAGCAATAAAATAAAAACAAGCTAGAAAGAGAATTTGAAGCGATGTACTTTGTGATGAGCAGTAATTCTCTTAGTAAAAATAGGTGAGATATAGAGATAAGAGAAAGTGTAGAACAGGTCAACAGGATTGGAAGCAGGCCAGAATTACATCAAACTAATAGGTAATTGATGAGGGTGGGGGCCAGTAAGTGGCCTATCACCAGGTTTTTTAGTTAGTGGGTAGTTATTTTTGATACATCAACATAGCATGACTGATCATTAATTCCCCAAAAGTGAACAGATAGAAATCCAAAATAGATTTAAGTGGTGATGATGGTAGAAGAAGAAGAAATAAGAAGGGATAAAAAATTTTAAGAAAATGGAAACTTTGTGACTAATTCACATCATTTGCTTTCTAATTAGCAAATCACCCAGACATAGTTATAATAGTTTGAAAGATGATATGAAGGCAGTAGGATTCAAAATTATCATATGATGTTTTTATTTATGATCTGTTTAATTCAGTAGTATTATGTATTAATAATAATTAGAAGAATGCTTTCTTTTTATGAACTCACATTTTAATGTTAGAGTATCTTAGTGGTTTTTAAAAAAAATTTTGTTAAAGATTCAGTATATTAGCTATTTGTGTCTTCCACTATCATCACAGGTCAACCAAAGTTTGTGGGTGGATTTGGTAGACAGAATTTGAAATAAGTCCATCATGTGTGTGTATGTATGTTGGTATATGTGTATGTAAGTGTTTGTGTCTCTTTGTCTACTTATAAATGCTCATCACCATTATACAAGTGTTGCCCCTCGTTTACAGTCATCTGTGAGAACATGTCCTTGTTCTTATAGCTAAATCACTACCAGAACTAGAGAAGAAGTTCTTGGTATGGAAGCAAGGTCTAGAATCAAGGGGCCTTAGAGTTAACCTAACAAAAAACAAAGTCTTAGAAAGTAGGAAGACAGACAAATGACAAATCCCTTCAGGTAGTTGGCTCCACTTAATCTGTAGAAAAAGTGTAGGTAGAAACTCCATAAGATGCCCCTAGTGTAAGCTTTGGACACATAAAAGATGCAGTAATATCAGAGGAAGGTTAACAGGGAAAATAGCTTTTGTGTGTGTGGAAGATGCACAAGTTCAATAAACACTGAAAATGTACAGAAAATAGACTCCATCAACTGCCAGATGGGTAAGCTAGAGGTATCTATGTGACCAAGTGAGTAGCAGAGGTGGATGCTCTGAGAGCGTGGCTGTGAGAATAAGTTTAGGCTAGGCAAAGTGCAGAGAGTTCCTACCTCTGCTGGCGATAAAAGGATTCTCTCTCAGAGTGAAAAGCAGATTGTATGATGCCTGTATGTGAACAGCTGTGCTACACAGCAGTGAAACATGGGCTGTGATAGCCGAGGGCATGTGCTGGCTTGGAAGAAATGAAGCCAGTATGCTTCACTGGATGTGCAGTGTCAGTGTGCATGTTCAACAGAATGTAAGCATGTTGAGAGAAAAGTTGGGCATAAGAGGCATCAGATGTGATGTGGATAGATGAGGACAGCTATGGGAAGAAGTGCCGATCTCTAATTGTGGAGGAAACTTGTGGTAGAGATAGACCCAGGAAGATATGGGGTGAGGTGGTGAAGCATGATCTTTGAACTTTGGGCCTCACAAAGGCAATGACTGATGACAAAGACCTTTGGAGATATGCTGTACTTGAGAAAACCTGTCAAGTGAAATCGTAGTCATGGTTGATGCTGGTGTCATGTAGTTGGCACTTATGCTGGTGGCACATAAAAAGCACCTTTTGAGTGTTGGGCCTCACAGAGGCAATGATTGAGACCTTTGGCATTATGTCGTGCTTCAGAAGACCCAGCAAGCCAAGTAAAATCGCAGTTGTGGCAGATACTGATGGCACTTGTACCGGTGGCACATAAAAGCGCCCATTATGCTCTCAGAATGGTTGGCATTAGGATGGGCATCTAGCCATAGAAACCATGCCAAATCAGCCTGGAATCTGGTGCAGCCTTCCAGTTTGCCAGCCCTGGTCAAACCATCCAACCCATGCCAGCATGGACAACGGATGCTAAATGATTTTGATGATGATTTTTCACTTACAACTTTTTTTATTATCCTGTAATGTTGAATATATTGTCTTTCTACGTTAAATGCAGTGCTATTATTTAAATAGTAACATCCAGTTATCTATCCACCAATCTTTTACACCTACTATTTCTGAGAGAGTCATGGTATCTCCTTCATAGGGTCCTATCAGAAGCAACTGTCATGGCATTTTTGTGTAGTAACATTAGTTCTTTTAAATATATTCTTGCCATTGCTCTCTCTCACACATTATCTTAAGCAAATGTACAAGCTTTAGAGAAGTGAGTACTTTTTATTCTTATGGCATACAAGATAACTTCTCATACTGGTATCATGATAAAAATGCATTCATACACAATGCAAAATGCTTGGTAAAGGAACAGGGAAAGAGGCCCCTTTAGTCCTGACCCATTAAGGACATGACAGACTCCATTAGTGCTGGTACCTCAATGAAATGCACCCAGTACATTCTGTAAAGTAATTGAATGAGTGGAAAAAAGCATAGGGTCATGAGGAATGCTTTGCCATTGCACACCAGCTCTAGTGAGGTTATCTTGCCAAGGACATGACAACCCCTTTTATGTTGGTGCCATGATAAAATGCATGCAGACCATAGAAACCAAACCAAAAATTAAATGGATGAGCACGACCATCTTCCCATCTGCTTATGAGGTCAGTGACTCCCAACAGTAAGAACTGACCTACACTGTGACAACATGGTTGACCCATGCTGAAAGTAGATGACAATAATGGTGATGATAGTGATTACTGTTGTTGATGCTGCTTCCACTACCACCTCCCCCTCCCTCCCTCTTTATCTTCCTGCTGCTGCTGCTGGTATTTGTTCTAGCAGTTTACAGTTTGCTTTCAAATACCGCTAAAATCATCTTCGTTTTTCACCCTTTCAAGATCAATAAAATTAAATAGCAATCAAGAACTAGGGTCAATGTGGTTGACTTGCCCCCTTCCCTCAAAATTGCACGTCTTGTACTTAAATTAGAAACAATTATTCATCATCATCATCATCATCATCATCATCGTTTAACGTCCGCTTTCCATGCTAGCATGGGTTGGATGATTTGACCGAGGACTGGTGAAACCAGATGGCTACACCAGGCTCCAATCTGATTTGGCAGAGCTTCTACAACTGGATGCCCTTCCTAACGCCAACCACTCTGAGAGTGTAGTGGGTGCTTTTATGTGCCACCGGCACGAAGGCCAGTCAGGCGGTACTGGCAACGACCACGCTCAAATGGTGTATTTTATGTGCTACCCGCACAAGAGCCAGTCCAGGGGCACTGGCAACGATCTCGCTTGAAAGTCCTTACACATGCCACAGGCACAAGTGCCAGAAAGGCGACGCTGGGCACAGGTTTTATTATTTTATATTATGTATATTTTTTCTTATTTTTTTTCTCTTTTTTATGTATATTTTATATTGTGTATATATTTTTTCCAGATATTCCATTCCACTCTGTTGTTTGACCTGATCAGATTATTTATGGATTCTTTTCAAGAAAAAGATGTGGAAATTCTTTCAATAATATTCAAAAGTAAAAATCTATTTTCAATACTGTCATATTGTACATGAACACTATGTTTATCATTCTTGATTAATGTTTGCATGGCATGTAAATTAACAATAACATTTTGAAATTAAATCAATTAATTGTAGGTGCAGATGTGTCATAGGTGCTGGCACAAGTGTGTGATTAAGAAGTTTGCTTCCAAACCACATGTTTCCAGGTTCAGTCCCACTGTATGGCATCTTGGACCCTGGGTCAGCTAAAATCTTGGTAGTGGAGTTGGTAAAGTGGAAACTGAAAGAAGCCCATCATACAAACGTATGAATGTATGTGTGTTAGGAAGGGCATCCAGCCATAGAAACCATGCCAAAACAGACATGGAGCCCAGGCAGCTCTTCAGCTGGCCAGTTCCTGTCAAATCGTCCAACCCATGCCAGAATGGAAAACGGACATTAAATGATGATGATGATAATGATATACATGTGTGTGTATGCATGTGTATGAGGGTGTGTATGCTTGTATCTCCTTGACCTGACATTTCATAATGTAAGTGAATGTTATCCATTTCCAATCTTCTGTGAAAATGTGTTTGACCATAGGGAAATATTACCTTTCTCTTGACACAAATAAGGATTGGCAATAGAACACATCTGGCTATAGAAAAATCTGCCTCAGTAAACTCTGTCTACAAGCATGGAAAAGTGAGCATTAAATCAATGATGATGATGATAGTTTATTTAAGCTACAGGAACTGTGACTTATATTAACTACAAGAAACCTGGATGAAGTCTGCTGATTCATTACATTACTCCATTCCCCTATCATATTAGCTTTGTTCAAATTCCACCGAGGCTGACTTTGCTTTTCATCCTTTTGGGGTTGGTAGAATAAGTACCAGTCAAATACAGGGGTCAATGAAATCGAGTAGGTCCCTCCCAACAAATTTCAGGTCTTGTGCCTATAGTAGAAAGGATTGTTAGTGTATTGTAAGGTGGTGAGTTGACAAAAATAATAATTCGTGAAACTTCATATTTACTTCCTTCATTTAAAATCCTCAGTTTCGGGCCAACTTTATCCTTCACCCCCTCACACTTGATAAAATAAGGAGTTAAGTACAAAGATTGATTCATTCATCTCTTTGAAAAATTTAGCCTTGTATCTAGTTAAAGAAATCAATATTATTGCATTATTATTATTGTATTTTATATTGTTGAATAACATGAGTCAGCTTTATTTTAAGTCTACACTGACTCAGCACCTTGCACATATTCTTTTGAGTTTTGCTTGTAAACAAGCTGCTGCTGTCCCATTTGTTTAATAATTGCAAAAAAGAAAAAAAAATTGTGGTTATATAGACTATGCAAAGTTTGTTGAAAGAAACTTGGTTTCTTTCATTGAGCTGGTTGAGCATTTACATAAATACTGTCACATTGGTTTTAAAATATACCCCTCATTCATTTTAGGTCTGTTTTCTCTTGTTTGCGTGGGTTAGATGAATATGTTATTGACCTATTGTTTTACAGCCTGATGCCCTTCTTATCACTAACCCTTAACCTTTTTTCAAATAAAGGCTCTCGTATTCCATGTGGCTTCAAAGATGTCAAGTGGCTTCAAAGATGTGAAGCAAGTGGATGATTGGTTGCAAGAGAACTAACAACAACACTACACATTGCTATTTTCTTAGAGCAAGTGTAAATAGCTTCATATATATGATGAGCTTCTTTCAATTTCTATTTACCAAATTCACTCAAAATAATTTAGGCCTACCCATTATGCCTAGTCATTGTCATAATGCTAGCACATTCTCAGTGAACCAGGTTTGCAATCCTATTGAACATACTTTTGATTGTTAATGTTCTTCAGAATGGTAAGAACATAATAAGGATTTATTTTTATAATTATGTGTATTGTGATTTTAGAATAGGTATGATGTGTTCTTGTATGTCATAAAAGATAACTAAAACAGTTGGCATCAAGAAAAACACCTGACTGTAAAACAGTTTTAACCCTTTAGCATTCAGATTTATTGTCATGTAATACTTATTTATTCATATTGTTTTAAATTAATCAGGCATTATCTTGTTGCTTTAAGATTTTGATGAGGTAACTGTTTACTTTTTATGGTAGGTACAAGAGGCCAGATCTGGCTGGTTTGAACATGAAACATAGAATATTTGGACCTGATATGGCTGGTTTAAATGCTAAAGGGTTAAAAAATAGGGATCCATAATGAATACAATTAAAACTGGTGTGAGGCTTGCAAGGTTAACCCTTGTTAATAGTAGTCTCTCATAGTCCAAGAAAGACGGTTCTGTGATTTCTTGCTGAATAACCTGTGCAGTCGATTTGTTTATAGTGATTAAATGTTTATGCTGTACATTAGCTCACTTTCTCCATCAAATTGATGTTGCCTGAACAGTTGTACAATGTGTTACAAGTCAGATGCCAACATGATCCTATAACAACATGAAATGAAGTGTTTTGCACAAAAACATAACGCACTACCTAGTATGGCAATCAAAACCATAATCTTGTGATCATAAGTACAGCATTCTAACCACTAGGTCTTGCAGCTTGTATTAGCAGGGAAAATGTTAAAATATTTACTATTGTTCATCATTGTTTTCGCATCTGCTTTTACCACTCTGATTTGGACGAGACTTCATGAATCAGTGTTCGGTGGCCAGATACTCTCTTCCTGGTAGCAACCCTTAGTTGTTTTTCAAGGAAGATACTTTGTTTCCATGGTCTTTGTATGTTGAACTTCTGCGTTAAATGACTTAAAACCCCACAGTTGGTGAAGCAGTATCAGTATGACTGCACCCAGAAACAGACACACATACATGCACACTCAGTGTGTGTGTGTGTGAATATCTATATCCTGCACACTTTGTATGAAAATTGTACTGAACTATAAGCAATAAAGTGTGTTGTCATTTTCTGTGAAGAAATCGTCTGCAGTTTCAAAGATATGGGATAAAAGGTCCCTTAATTGGAAAACAGTTGAGGGTTAGTAACACGAAGAGCTTTTAAAATTCGTCTAACTCATGCTAGTATCAAAAAATTTACATAAAAACGAACAAAGTATCAAATGTACTATATATATATACTAGCAGTATAACCCGACCTTGTCCGGGTGTGACTTATTATGCCATCTACGATAAGTCTTGCTAGCTGAAAATCAACTAAAAAAGAAAGCCTTACAACGAAAAAACCCTTATGATGTAAATATGTTCATAATTCAAAAGACAATGAAATTAATAGGGAAAGTCTGAAGGCTGTTTTGTGTAAAATTATTAAGCATATGTAAATTTCATCCGTGTAATTGGCTATAGAAATGCTTGTGCAAAACAACTTTTTGCGCTGCCCTGATTATACATAGCAGGGTAATCCCTTTTAGCAGGAGCTAGGACGGCAATTTCTGATGAAGCAATTGCTGGCGATCTGTTGCTACACAGTTTTGCCAGAATTCTATCAGATTGGGCAGAAGATGTTGATGCACCATTTTGCATTATGTTCAAAATAGCTTCTGGAATGTGGTGCATTACTGCAGTCTGTTGCTGTCATTTTAAACCGGTTGCTGTCTTTCCCCAGCAAACTCTTCTTTGGAGGCATAATCTATGTATATATTAAACAGAACAACAAAAGTTATAATAGATGGCAGTGTCGGTACTTTTCGCATATCTGTAATTTTTCAGATTAACACCCGCACGATTACCCAACCCTAATCCTAACACTAACCCTAAACCCTAACCCTAACCCTAAAAACCGTAACCGTAACATTAATCCTAAACCTTAACCCTGACCCTGACCCTAAAATCCTAACCCTAACACCCTAGTGAAAATCTTGGTAAATTTACAAAACATTGACGAACATGAGTTATATTTTACTGAATGATTGTGTACTTGCACGTGTATGCTTTTGAGAGAGCGAGAGAGGAAGAGGTAGAGAGGGGGAGAGAAAGGAATAGGAGTAGTTAAAAGTTTTCTTATGACTGCTTCTCTTCACTGCCTATTACTTCATTAGAAATCTAAGGATGCACATAAGCACATAATAGAGAAAAATGAAACAAATATGGACGACTTGCTCCGAAACACCACCGAGTGGGGAACACTTCTCAAAAATAACCTGCAGTTGTTTCCTTCAAACTTCCTACATGCTTGAAATGTACATACATCAAGATACATTTGTACAAAATTTCATGAAAAAATATTCATTTTCCTGGAAGTTAAGAGGAATTTAAGTGGAATTTCCGAATATTGTACCCCACCCCCTTCCAAAACACTTTCACCGAAATTTTTTGTATATTTGGAATCTACATAATAAATAATATATGCATAGAAAATTTCATAAATAAATATTCATTTTTATGAAAGTTATGACCTTCCAAAGTTGGGGGATACAACTCTGTAGTTATGCCATCAATGTTTTGTAAATATACCACGATGTGAATGATTGTGTTTACTGAGCGTGGCCGTTTTCGTGCGGGTGACACGTAAAAGCACCCACTACACTCTCTGAGTGGTTGGCGTTAGGAAGGGCATCCAGCTGTAGAAACTCTGCCAAATTAGATTGGAGCCTGGTGTTGCCATCCGGTTTCACCAGTCCTCAGTCAAATCGTCCAACCCATGCTAGCATGGAAAGCGGACGTTAAACGATGATGATGATGATGATGTATACGTTTGAGAGAGCGAGAGAGGAAGAGGGGGAGAAATGAATAGAGATTGAGAGCAATGTGTATGTTGTCACAGGTCATGTATGTGTGGTTGTGTGTGTTTTTACGTATCTATGTTATGAAAAATAGGTAAAGAACACTGAGATGAAAGTTTAATCTATGACGTTGTATGTATCACTTTCTCTCCCTCTCCCTCTTTTACTTTTACTCTCTATATTTTTATGTTGAGCGCGTGTGTAAGAATGGCGTTCCAGGTAGCAGGGATGAAATATAAAAGTTGCTAGAAACAACAGCCAAATCTCCCTTAAATCACACAAAGTAAACGGAATTTAAAAAATCTAATTACTGCACTGGAAAGTTCAGATCGAGAAAATTCCATTGATGTAAAAATTTTTACGAAAAAGTGGAAAATGTGGATTTCTATAAACATTCAAAAAGGCTTCACACAAACACACAATTTCAGATTTATATATTAAGATATATATATATCTATATATATATATATATATATATATATATATATATATATCATCATCATCATCGTTTAACGTCCGCTTTCCATGCTAAGCATGGGTTGGACGATTTGACTGAGGACTGGTGAAACCGGATGGCAACACCAGGCTCCAATCTAATTTGGCAGAGTTTCTACAGCTGGATGCCCTTCCTAACGCCAACAACTCAGAGAGTGTAGTGGGTGCTTTTACGTGTCACCCGCACGAAAACGGCCACGCTCGAAATGGTGTCTTTTATGTGCCACCCGCACAAGCCAGTCCAGGGGCACTGGCAACGATCTCACTCGAAAATCCTACGGGAGCCAGTCAGGCGGTACTGGCAACGGCCACGCTCAAAATGGTGCATCTCATGTGCCACCCGCACAAGAGCCAGTCCAGGGGCACTGGCAACGATCTTACTTGGCTTGCCTGGTCTTCTCACGCACAGCACATTTCCAAAGGTCTCGGTCAGTAGTCATCGCCTCGGTGAGGCCCAATGTACGAAGGTCTTGCCTCACCACCTCAGCCCAGGTCTTCCTGGGCCTACCTCTTCCACGGGTTCCCTCAACTGTTAGAGTGTGGCACTTTTTCACGCAGCTATCCTCATCCATTCTCACCACATGTCCATACCAGCGCAATCGTCTCTCTTGCACACCACAACTGATGCTTCTAATGTTCAGCTTTTCTCTCAAGATACTTACACTCTGACGGGTATTCACATTGACATTACACATCCAACGGAGCATACTGGCTTGATTCCTTGCAAGCTTACGTATGTCCTCAGCAGTTACAGCCCATGTTTCACTGCCATGTAGCATGGCTGTTCGTACGCATGCGTCATACAGTCTGCCTTTTACTCTGAGCTCTCTAAACTTTGCCCAGGCTATTCTTATTCTAGCAGCTACACTTTCAGTGCACCCACCCCCACTACTAACTTGGTCGCCCAGATAGCGGAAGCTATCGACTACCTCTAGTTTTTCACCCTGGAATGAGATTGTTGTTGTTTCCTGTTTGTTTACAGTCTTTATTGCACCTGAACATCTGCCACAAACAAAAACTAACTTGCTAGTTAACCTGCCTTTGATGTTGCTGCACCTCTTATGTGTCCATAGCTTGCACCGGGTACATCTTATAGAGTTACTACCTACTCCTTTTCTACATACTGAGCAGGGCCATCTACCTGAAGGGGTTTGTGTTTTATCTACCTTCCTACTTATTAGGATTTTGGTTTTAGCTAGGTTGACTCTAAGGCCCTTCAATTCTAGACCTTGCTTCCACACCTGAAACTTCTCCTCTAGTTCTGATAGTGACTTCGCAATTAGGGCAAGGTCATCAGCATAGAGGAGCTCCCAGGGGCAACCTGTCTTGAACTCCTCTGTGATTGCCTGGAGGACTATGATAAATAAGAGGGGGCTGAGGACTGAACCTTGGTGGACCCCTACCTCTACCCGGAATTCATTGCTGTACTCATTTCCAACCCTCACCTTACTGGCAGCATCTCTGTACATGGCTCGTACAGCTCTCACTAACCATTCTTCTATCCTAAGTTTCCTCATTGACCACCAGATAAGGGATCGGGGGACCCTGTCAAAGGCTTTCTCCATGTCAATGAAAGCCAGGTACACAGGTTTATCCTTAGCTAGGTATTTCTCCTGCAGCTGTCTCACTAGAAATAAGGCATCAGTAGTGCTTTTACCTGGCACGAACCCAAACTGCATCTCATCTAAATTGATTCGCTCCCTAATTAGTTGGGCTATGACCCTCTCTGTAACTTTCATAACCTGATCTAACAGCTTGATGCCTCTGTAATTATTTGTATCTAAAGCGTCACCTTTACCTTTGTAGCAGTTGACTATGATGCTGCTACACCAGTCATTGGGTATGACTCCTTCGTGTATCACCTGGTTCGTAATACGGGTGACTAGGCTATATATATATATATATATATATATATATATATATATATATATATATATACCGTAAATCCGCGAGTATAGTCCGCCCTTGAGTATAATACGCAAGGGATTTTTAGGTGGCTGTACCTCTGAAAAACCTAAACCTTGTGTATAATACGCACCCCTTCTCTAACTTGAGTCAAGGAGGTCTATATAACATCCTTGGTTTGTAAACATATATACAGTAACGTCCTTTATTATTATTGTATATATAACAATGCAAACATGTAGCTTTTTGTGCACTTTGCAGAAAATAAAGAAATAACAGTAATAACATCAGTGAAAAATAAATATTAAGTAAATTGCCTTTACATATTTATCACTTAGAAAATTTTGCTTAGAAAATATTTTTCATTTTTAACCTCTTATATAGCACGCACTAGAAATTTTGACCTTTAAATTTTGGGAAAAATGTGCGGATTATACTCGAGGATTTACGGTATATATCTATATATGTGATGGTGCTGGTGGCATTTAAAAATTGCCCTCTGTAAAATGTTTGTGAAGGAAGGGCATCTAGCTATAGAATCCATGCCAAAGCAGACATTGGAGCTTGACACAGTCTGTTGGCTTGCCAGCTCCTATTGAGTCACCCAACCCATGCTACCATGGAAAATAGATGTTAAATAGTGATGATGATGATAAGCTTCCATGCAGGTTTTATCTGCTAAATTTTGCTCAGAAAAGATTAGTCAGCAGAATATTCTTGCCAATGGTGGTGGCATGCAGTGGGCTCAAACCTGGAACCATGTAATTCCAATGCAAATTTCTTAACTCCATAGCCATGACTGTAGCTATTGTTAATATATATTGTTATTGTTTGTATCTATTCTTAAACCAAGAAATAATCATGATTTCGTTTGTTGAATATTTTTGTTTATTTTATGATTTTCTCTTCTGTTTATAGATTGTGGCTTTGGATTGCGTAAGGACGACCCTACACAGCTAAGGGAGGTAATTTCATGTATTCAGCAGAAATCTAGCACTGTCAATATTGACCATTTTGAGGAACCAGGACGGATGCGGTTTATTCTTGATACTCTTCTGGCTGTTAAAAACAACAATGTTTGTAAAGGAGATCACCAAGAAAGACTTGAACTGTTACAGCGTTTTACAAAATTAGCCAAGCATTTAATTCGAAGTAATTAACTACTTTTATTATTTGAATTAATTATAATTAATTGTAGCATAATCATTAGTGTATTAGACAAAATACTTTGTAGCATTTCTTCTAACTATTTATATTCTGAGTTAAAATACTGCTGAGGTCGACTTTACCTTTCGTCCTTCCAGAGTCAATAAAACAAGTACCAATTGAATACTGGGGTCAATGTAATTGGTTAATCCCCACCCCTCAAAAAATTTTAGGCCTTGTGCCTACAATAGAAAGGATTATTTGGATTATTATTATTAATGGTGGCAAGCTGGCATAATCGCTAATGTGTTGAACAAAATGCTTGCTCACATTTCTTCTGACTCTCTATGTTCTGAGTTCAAATATCACTGATGTCGACTTTTCATCCTTTTAGGGCTGATAAAATAAGTACTTGTCAACTACTTATAAAATAAGTACTTGTCAAGTACTTATAAACTAAGTACTAGTTAAGTACAACTAACCTCTTCCTCCCTTTAAAATTCCTGGCCCTGTACCATTATTTGAATTATTATATGGCAGTGAGCTGGCAGAACCGTTAGTGCATCAAATGAAATGCTTGGTGACACTTCTTCTCACCCTTTATATGCTGAGCTCAAATCCTGCTGAGACCAACTTTTTATCCTTTCGGAGTTGATAAAATGAGTACCAGTTGAACACTGGTGTTGACAAGTTCTAGGGTCAATGTAATGACTATACCCCTTCACCTAAAATTGTTGGCCATGTGCCAAAATTTGAAACAGTTATTTGAGTTATAATCAGTTACCTGTTACTTGTTGCTGGCACTCCGTTGCTTACGATGTCGAGGGTTCCAGTTGATCCGATCGACGGAACAGCCTGCTTGTGAAATTAACGTGCAAGTGGCTGAGCACTCCACAGACACGTGTACCCTTAACGTAGTTCTCGGGGATATTCAGCGTGACACAGCTGACCCTTTCAATTACAGGCACAACAGAAACAGGAAGTAAGAGTGAGAGAAAGTTGTGGTGAAAGAGTACAGCAGGATTCGCCACCATCCCCTGCTGGAGCCTTGTAGAGCTTTAGGTGTTTTCGCTCAATAAACACTCACAACGCCCGGTCTGGGAATCGAAACCACGATCCTATGACCGCGAGTCCGCTGCCCTAACCACTGGGCCATTGCGCCTCCACAACCTGTTACTGCATTATACTAAAAGGTGTGATTTATTATCATTATTCTTAGATGGTTGTGGATGATAAAATATGAGAACCAAAGTAAGCTTCATCTATTTATGCTTTTGTAATTAACAAGGTAAAAATCTAACATAACATATATATTGCATAATGGTAAATATAAAACCTAAGTAGATGTCTGTAGTATTTTAATAATTTATTAACAAATAGATATTAGTTATCATAGAATATATCATATTTATCTCTGATGATTCTACTGCTGTTAGAATAGACTATATATTTAACTCTTTAATGTTTAAACTGGCCAAATTATTCTACTTGTTTTATGCTCAAACTGGCCAGATCTGGCCTCTCACACCTACCTTGTAATGTCATTTTTAAAATGGATAACCACATCATTGATATCTCAAAGTTACAAGATAATGTGAGATTAATTCAAAACAATGTGAATAAATAAGCATTACATTTGACAAAATAATCTGAATGCTAAAGGGTTTATAAATTGTTACAGGATATTATTGTGGCAACAGTTTATATTGAACCCAAATTATTGAAAGGAAATTGTTTGTTCAATGATGATTTCTAGCTTCAGTAAAAAAACCCACACAATTTAGGAGAAGAGTAACAAATGATTGAATTAAACTAGTACATATTTTATCAACACCAACTGGCAGAATTTTATTTCCAAGACAAAGGGAGAAGACTGAAAACCTTAACCCATTTAACCTCTCGCCATATCAAGTTGAAGTGTTGGTAAAATGTGGAGGAAGTGTAAAAAGGAATTTAATCTGATAATATAAGTGTTGGTGAAGTGTATAAATTTTAAGCTAGAAATTCAGGTGACTTCTAGATTTTACACAGAAACACTGAACCATTACCTTGTTTTATATGATTTCATCTGGCACAAAAGGAAGTGTCTTTGATCTTTCAGGCCCTCCATAACTGGTGAGATAGCTATCTTAAGTATCTGAATGTCGACATCTGTAGAAAATTTTAGAAGGTTGATATTTTGCAGTAGAAGAATTGGTAATTGTGGTTAGTGCAAAATTGGTGGAGTACAGGTGACAAGAGGAAGAATAGATGTGCTGGGGGGATATGCAGTTCTAGTTTGTTCTGAGAAGGTGGCAGAGTATTAGTGAGCTAGAGGTTGTTGTGTTCTCATCATTGAATCTTTGGAAATCAATTGAATAGCTTTCTCTTAAATGTTGTCTAGGACATTTATATGTTTAACAGTAGTGTTATCCCTGATGTAGGAGATGTACAGTATTCCATTGTGTCTTCCTTGATTTTGATTATATAAATGTACATTTTCTTGAATTTTTTTGTCCTACAGTTTTCATTTATACTTGGGTAGCTTCTAACTGACTTTATTGTAGCCATCAATATCTAAACTTAACTAAACTTTTAATTTTCTGCTTCACATATTATTTCAGTTCCTGAGTATTAAGACTCTTGACAAATAATCTAAAGGTCATGTAGAAAGATCATCTTACCACAACAAACAAAAAAGGAAACAAATGAACAAAACAGCAATAACTATGTAAAATTGGTTGAATAGTTAAGAAAAGATGCTGTTTACATTTCATAACCGAGTGGTTAATAATGGGAAGATTGCACAGCTATAATGTTCTTAGTCCTACCACTTACATAAATATCCTTTCAATCTCACTAACTGGATCAGCTTTATCAACTTAAACTTCTAAATTTTAAGTTATCTTCAGTTTGATAGATTATAAATTATACTTTCTCTTACTAAGGAAGAGTTAAAAATCAAATTATTAAAGCAACATATTTTTGGAATTTATGAAATTTATTGTATATATATATTTATATTGTTTGTTTTTCATTAGACAAATCTATTGGTGATAACCAACTGCGAGTGACTCTGAGTGATTTACAAAATGCAGATACAAAAGGTCGGTGGTGGATAGTTGGATCTGCATGGTCTGGAGAAACAGAAGATTCAAAAAGTGAGTATATATTTGACATATGTCCTATTGTAAACCAGATGTTTGTTTGTGTCTGTATCATCATCACCATCATTTTACTCTTACTTTACAAGCTGGAATAGGTTGAATGATTTGACAAGGATCTGATGGGTTGAAGTACCATATTGTGAAATCTTTCATAGATTCAGCTTTAAGAATAAAATGATCAGCATATAGGAGTTCCCATGGACAGCCAGTCTTCAATTCTTCTGTTATAGTTTGAAGGACTATAAAATAGGAGAGGGATGAGGACTGCGTGCTGATAGACCCCTAACTGCATACTAAATTTATTACTGTACTCCTTGTTTGCTTTCACCTGCTGACTGCATCTTTGTAACTAGCTTGTACAACCAAAATCAACTATTCATCTACTCCTAGCTTCCTTAGTATCCACAAGATGGCAGAGCAAAGGACACTGTTAAAGACGCTGTATAGAGGCTTACTCCTGCAGTTTTCTCATTGTGAAGCTGGCATCAGTGATATCTCTTCATAGTACAAAACTAAACTTCATCTTATCTAGTCTAATTTTATTCCTAATTACTTTTTGCTATGACTCTTTGTAACTTGGATGACTTGGTCCAACAGTTTATTCCTCAGTAATTTTCCTTCTCTAGAACATTTCCTTTGCCTTTTTAATAGCTTACAATAATGCTGCTACACTTTCTTGCAATTTTGGAAACTTCTGTTTCTCAGCCTCAAGCCAGAGAGCATATACAAATTTTTTTCTTTTCATCTCTGCCCTTGCAATGTATAATTACTATGTAGCTACCCTACTTGTTATTTGATATCTTCCCTTGCTTCCCACTTTTTTCAGTCTCCCCAAGTCTTGCTTCACGTATCTGGTTTGTGATCTTCAACAGATTGTCCCATAGAAATTTACCCTATAAGTCTATACACTATAAGTCCCTATCTCCTCTTTTCTCTTATCAATGCTTAATTGCCTATTTATTCATTAATCCTCACATGGTTTTAAATATGGAAAAATTAACCAAAATTTTGAAAGCTGAAGATCAGCATAATGTAGTCCTGGTCAGTTAAATATGACTTTTCTTCTTTTAGCCACAACACACAAAAATATATACACTAAAATCTTTTTCTGTATAAAAGACTCAAAGTAACATGTGATCCCTTTTTTTTTTCTTGCAGTCTCCTTTTCAATTGTGTTAGATATATGTCAAATTTATCTTATGAATATGTATACCAATATATTTTCAGTTAAACTATAATACGAAAGCATTTATTCTGAAAAAACAAATCTTCATGCTTTTATTTTTGTGCATATAAATACATAGAATAAATCTACTTCTGTTTTCTCTGAAAAGTTAAACTTGTTTTAATTACACTAAAAAATGTATAGGTATATATATAAAAAGTTCAGTACATTTTCAGTTTTTTCTCAATATATTTCACACATCACACACACATCATCATCATCATCATACAGTTAATTCCACCACTATCATCATAAGGATAATACCAATTGTAATGATAGTAATTAATTATTATGATAATAGTAATAATAATGATAATAACACTGACCCGAATACTTGACTGGTACTTATATTGTCAACCCCGTAAAGAATATGAACTCAGAATGTAAAGCTGGACAAAATGCTGTTAAGTATTCCATCTAGTGTGCTAATGATTCTGGTAGCTTGTTGCATTAATAATGGTAATACTAATGACAATAGTATTGGCTGAATCATTTGCATGCTGGGAAAAATGCTTAGCAGCATTTCGTCCGTCTTTATGTTCTGAGTTCAAATTCTGCCATGGTTGACTTAACTTTTCATCCTTTTGGAGTTGATAAAATAAGAACCAGTTGAGAATTGGGGTTGATGTAATTGACTTAACCCCCTCCTCCAAAATTGTTGGCCTTGTATCAAAATTTGAAACCAATAATAATGACAATAATTACAATAATAATGCAGATAATGCTGATATTAACTGTAATAATAGTATAAGTAATAACTATCATAGATATTCTTTTACTTGTTTGTCATTAGACTGCAGCCATGCTGGAGCACCTCCTTTAGTTGAACAAATTGACCTCAGGACTTATTCTTTGTAAGCCTAGTACTTATTCTATCAGACTCTGTTGCCGAACCGCTAAGTTACAGGGACATAAACACACCAATATCAGTTGATGTAAACACACCAATTCATATAATAACAACAACAATATATGAGAATAGTTGTAATGATAGTCATGGCAATAGCTACAATTGTTGAAATAGCAAATTATGATAACAAATAGAATCACTTTGGAACACTTGGGGGACTAAGTGATGTTTATATCTCCAGCACAAGTTATGATAATGTAAGTGTTGATGGAGTGGATAATGCATGTAACAATTCTACTGGTTATGGCTGTGTACAGTTATGTAACCTGTAATATTCCCTTCCTGATGTTAACTAGATTGTGTAATTGTAAGAAGAAATTCGAATGTCCACTTGGAAATAAATGCTTGACATTGTATATAAATGTAATGTTAAAACTAATCTACATACTTTCACTTGTGTAGGTTCTGTTTCTTCTGTTTTTAAATCGAAAATATTTCATCAACTTCATACATTTCAAAGGAGAGATAATGCAAAAACAACATCACTCTCCATGAAGGTTTGGGGTTGGACAAAAACATTGATTTTCGTCTTATGTCAGTGATAGATGTAGTTGCAATCGCTGCTGTTTGGAATTGCTAGAAATTTTAAAATGTACAGGCCAAATAATTAATAGATCAGATAAATTAAGGATCAAATGTCCACATTCTATCCATTGAACTTTTTTATACTTTAAACTGATTCTATATAGTTTTCCTCAAGTGCTAGATATGTGTCTATAATCCTATGATATAGACCTTAATTACTATTGATAAGATTCATGGATTATATTTAGGTAGCCTAGCACAGTGCTTCTCAAACTAACAGATGTGGTGTACCGGCAGTTTTTTTCCAATGTGCCAGGGACCAGTAATATTTCTTAGTAATGTTAATTTATACTGGAAACAATATATATAATGAATATAATAAAAGTTGACAATTTTTTTTATCTTTATTTATTTTGTAAACAAATAATACAATATTACATAAGTATTTTATAATGTTTCTTTCTTTCCTGGAAACTCGCCACGTACTGGCAGCTGATGGCTCACAGACCACCACTTTGAGTAGCACTGGCCTAGCACGTCTTAATGCTGTTATATATATAACTGATCATATTTAAACCTACCCTTAGTTCTAATGACAAAAAAAAGTAGTGACTGACATTTCATATAAATCTAGAGGCATTTCGTCTGTCTTCAGGTTCTGAGTTCAAATTGCGCCAAGGTTGACTTTGCCTTTCATCCTTTTGGGATTGATAAAATAAGTACCAGTTGAGTACCGGGGTCAATGCAGTTGACTTACCCCCTCCCTGAAATTGCTGGCCTTGTGTAAAAATTTGAAGTCAATATTCTATTAGTTCTGCAATAATTAATTGAAGCACTTTATTCAAGGTGAATTACGTAAATGAATAAGTAATACAGGAATTTATTAACCATGTCACTCAATGTAATAAACAATAAAACAATATAATACAGTAAATGGTTTGGCACCTGCTATCTACCAATATAGAAGCTTGTTTTGCCATTAGCAGTCTTTGTGAATGAAATTACTAAATTTATTGACATCTTTAGAATAGAATTGCTTGTAACTGTTTTTTAATTGACAACTTTATGATTGAGAGATTGTAGTCATATCCATTTTACATTTCTTAAATCTTAGTAGTTCTGATTACAAATTTCACTTGATACCCGTGCCAGACAGATATTAAACAATGGTGATGATGATGTTCTGTTACTTAAACATGTTATTGCTCAGTTGTTTATTTGATAAACCTGACGAGTTGAGACTTAGGTAACATATGACATAATCGTATGGATATTGTGCATACTGCATACCTGACTGTACCATGTTTATGTCACAATAAAGACTCATACTGAAACTACAATAAAGATTCATAATGAAACCAGATAATCCATTTGTCTATTTTTATGACATATATATATCATCCTCATCATCGTCGTTTAACGTCTGCTTTCCATGCTAGCATGGGCTGGATGATTTGACTGAGGACTGGTGAACCAGGTGGCTACACCAGGCTCCAATCTGATTTGGCAGAGTTTGTGTGTGTGTGTGTGTGTGTGTGTGTGTAGGTATACAGATACGAGATATAATCAATAAGTATCTGGACTGGTGCTATAATAACAAAACTACAACACGTACCAATTTGGCATTTAATCTCCTTCAAAGTAGTCCACTTCAGAAGCCACACACTTAATCCGGTGTTGTTTCCATTGATGGAAGCATTCCAGGAACTTGTTTTCTGGGAAAATCAGCAGCTGCCTCATCGCATTCACTTTGATTTCCTTGATATCCTGAACTCTCCCTTTCAAGCGGGGTTTGATTTTTGGAAAGAGGAAAAAGTCAGAAGGACAAGATCTGGAAAATACGGTAGCTGTTGGACCTGGGGAATGCTGTGCCGAGCCAAAAACTGCTGCACAAGCTGCGCTGAATGGGCAGTTGAATTGTCAACTGAAAGCAGTTTTGACACAAACTTGGCGGACACAAGTCTCATAGCCAAACCTTCAGTGATAATGGACTGAACTGAACTGTAACTAATTTGCACATCCTCTGATAACTCATGGGTGGTGATTCAACGATTTCCCCTCACAGCTGCATGCACATCTGCGATGTTTTTCTCAGTTCTGTTGGTTGAAGGTCTCCCAGAATGTTCGTCACTATCGACTTTTTTTCAGCTCATACACTTCTGCAACTTTGCATAGGCCTCTAAGCAGGTATCGACAAATTTTGGGCAAAATTTGGTGCAAATTCATGTTGAATGCGACAATCACACGTTATACACATTCCTTCTAAGCACTGCTGTAAACAGCAGAAGTTATCTAGAACATTAAAACTTAGTGCACATGTACAGCAGAGTTCAAGGTCAATCTGTGCCAGGCAGCTTCACTCTGCTTGCTTTAGCTTTGTTACTATGGCAACAGTCTGGATACTTATTGATCAGACCACATATATATAGCTACATAAGCATTAGACAAATACATTGTTAAAACTTGTCCCTTTCATGTTTTGTTCTTGTGCTCATTGCTTTCTTAGCATATATATATATATATATATATATATATATATGTGTAGCCATCTGGTTTCACCAGTCCTCAGTCAAATCGTCCAACCCATGCCAGCATGGAAAGCGGATGTTAAACGATGATGATGATGATATATATATATATATATATATATATATATATATCATCATCATCATCGTTTAACATCCGCTTTCCATACATACATACATACATACATACATACATACATACATACATACATACATACATACATACATACATACATACGTACATACATACATACAATGTTTTTATTGTACACTTAAAGCTACGCAATAATGTTTTAGTGATTTTTGAGGTTGGCTTCAATCTGATGTAAATAAGTCTCTGCTTGACCTCATAGCTGCTTAACTAGTTATGAGGTTTAACCTGCTAATAAAACTTTAACTATCATATTATTTCCCATTTTTTATTTACTAACATGCCTCTCCCTCTCCCCCTCTATATATAAAAGCTTATTCTACTTTTCAAGACTTTTCTTTTGCTTTTGAAAGGGCTTAGCCCTGAGTATATAGCATATTTTCACTTTGTAGTAGTGAATCATATTTTTATTCAACAGGTGCATTGGCTGTTTAAGGTCAAGTGCATTTGCAGTTGCCGTAGTAGTGCACCAGTACTATTAGTAACACAATACAAATTTGAACTTTCAACCAGTTGTTTAACACTTAACCTATTTTGTGCCAAACAACTACATACTGGTATAAAAAATTTAGATGTCAATTTTTTCATTAGTTTTGGTCCTCCCTCACTATTCTGTTTGTTTTATTACATACATTATTTGGTTACAACAGTCATTACAGAACTAATTAAGCTTCATACTCTTGTTTGTCTCTCTTGACTCAAGTTTCAAACATATTTGGTTAAATTTTGGACCGGCATAGCAGTGAGGTAATGAAGTTTGCTTCCTAATCATGTTGAATTAGGTTTAATCGCACTGCATAGTACTTTGGGCAAGTGTCTTCTGCTATAGTTTGGGACCAACAAAAGCCTTGTGAGTATATGTGGTTGATGGAAACTGAAAGAAGCATTTGTATGTGTGTTCGTGTGTGTGTGTACTCCTGTTTAGACATGACATGATGGTTGTAAATGAGCATCATAAGCTAGGTTGTTCTTTTCTAGTCTTCTGTGAAAAACATGTCTAGCTATGGGAAAATAATACCTTGCTTGAAAAAGTAATGTTTGGTGACAGGAAGGGTAGCTGACTAGAAAATCTGCCTCAACAAATTTCATTCAACCCATACCAGCATGGAAAAGTAAATGCTATATGATGAAGATAATAGTCATGATAATGATGAATTTTTTACTGTAGAACATAGTTTTTTTTTTATGCACAAACTATAGTTTCAATATTTACATACTTTTGTGGTAAGATTGATGTTAAGTTCTCAGCTGAGACCACAATGCAATTCACTTCCAAATTGAAATCATTTTGCTTCATTTAAGGCTATTAATGCCTTTGGAAAAATCGTGTATTATTCAAGCGAGATCGTTTCCAGTGCTGCTGGACTGGCTCCAGTGCAGGTGGCATGTAAAATACACCATTTGAGCGTGGCCGTTGCCAGTACCGCCTGACTGGCCTTCGTGCCGGTGGCACGTAAAAGCACCCACTACACTCTCGGAGTGGTTGGCGTTAGGAAGGGCATCCAACTGTAGAAACTCTGCCAAATCAGATTGGTGCCTGGTGTAGCCATCTGGTTCTCCAGTCCTCAGTCAAATTGTCCAACCCGTGCTAGCATGGAAAGTGGACATTAAACGATGATGATGATGATGATGCTTAATTTCCCTAAAATATATAATCTTTGGACTTTGTCAGAAAGAAACTAATATTTGAAGTTGTTCTCGTATTTCTTATCATATTTCTGTTGAAATGCACTGTTTTTCTTTCAGTTAGTTTCAGAACTAATCAAGAATATAGTAAAATAAGTTTGTCATTTTTAACCTGATATTTGGAATATAAATTAGCATGAAATTTTAATGTGGAGTTATCATTTAAATCACTTTAAATCTAGGAATCTATACCATAGTCTCAGGCAGGTCGGTAGCAAAAGGATTAATGTAATAAAAGTAAATTGCCTGTTAATCTGAAACAGTTAGAAGGATAATAGCTTGAAATACTAAAACATCTTAATGTAGTGAGCTGGCAGAATTGCTACGTGTCAGGCAAAATGCTTAGTGGCATTTCATCCATCCTTACATTCTGAGTTCAGATTCTGCTGAGGTTGACTTTGCCTTTCATCCTTTCAGGGTTAATAAAATAAGTACCAGTTGAATACTGGGGTCAATTGACCCAAGATTTGAAACCACTATTAAAACATTTTTTTTTCTCTCTTATATCTCCCTAGAAGCTGATGAAGAGTCAATTCCAACAGGAAGTGAAGAAGTCAGAAATTTTCTAGAATTGTCAAGAAAGCAACGTATGAATACAGATATCCGAAGAAATATATTCTGTACCCTTATGGCTAGTGAGGTTTGTCTAATGTTTATGAGCCTTCTTAATTCTTTTATTGCTTTCAGTATTTGAATTTATGTTTGGAAACTGCCTTTAAGGGGTTTTAATCAGTCATTGAGTCCAGTACTTAATTCAATTTGGTACATATTTTATCAATTCTGTTTATTGAGCTGTTAAGATATAGGATATAAAGAGTACTCATCATAAACAACAACAGCATAAACATAAAAATCGTCTTACATATTTATGCGCATATACATATATGTTTCCTTAAATGTCAATATGATCGAGATTGAAGATAATGAAATTGAGGCTGATGGTGATGAATTTGGGGTTGAAATTGATGAGATTGAGGTTGATAAGGACAAATTTGAGGAAGAAACTGTCTAAAACACTTGATAACGATAATCAAGAATTGGACTAATTGAAACCTAGCGTAAAAGTAAAAATGTTAACAACACACTTTAAAGATAAAACATAATTTTGATATAAGTAATTCTCTTTGCAAATTCTAATATTCCTTAGATATCAAGATAATGTATGTTGGTTATAGGAAGAACACCTAGGACAGAAAGAACCTGTAGAAAATAATGGCTTCAGATCATAAAAATGAGATGACATTTACTTAGCTAAAAATGTTGGTCTGGAAGTCCTTCTGCTGCTGTTTGTAAGACTGAATCTAGATGAGAAAGATATTACACCAATGTTTTATTCATTAACATAACTTTTAATTGCATTAAAATTGTTGCATGCTGTGTTCTTAATTATCCAGCAAGCTCAACCATTCAGTTTCTTTGATTTCAGGATTTTGTTGATGCCTTTGAAAGACTTCTTAAACTCAAACTAAAACCAGTACAAGAAAGGGATATAATTCATGTTATTGTTGATTGTTGCATTCAAGAAAAAGAGTACAATCCTTACTATGCCCACCTTCTTCAGAAGTTCTGTGAATTCCACAGACGTTTTCAGGTAATTTATCTTTTCATGTATGATTTATTGATGTTATTGACAGAGCTATACTCTCTTTTTCTCATACAATTAATTTTATTATTGTATACTAATAAAAACAATGCACGACATATTCACTGTGTTTTGAATTGTTTATTAAATATGAATTAAATGCTTTAAAATGTTTATTCAATATCTTAAATTTAGTGAATAGGAACGTGTACATAATTTGAATATTTCTGAGTATGAATTTTATTGTCATGACAAAATGCACCCAGTACACTCTGTAAAGTGGTGGTGTTTTGAAAGGCATGCTGCCATAGAAATCAAGCCAAAAACATTAAACATCTGACTGAGATGTAGTCTTCTGACTCATCTAACCCATGCTAGCATGAAAAGCAGACATAAAATGATGATGACAGTAATGACGATGATTCATTTCTATGGATCTGGAGCCTTAGGTACTATTTTGAAAGGACTGTTTTAACACATGCTTTCATTGAAAGAAATATTTGAAAATTTTTATAATTTTAGCAAACAGTCATCATTAACTCAAAATTTTAGTCTGTAAAGCTAATGTAAATTTGATTGTAATCTTTGAACTATGTACCTAATTTTTGTAACTATCTTATGATGTTCTATCTTAATTGATAAATAAATTCCTGTCTGTTTGAAAATTCAGTTTATGACATCTGGCTATAAATTTTATGTCTAGAAATTGGAGCTTTAATACTATTTGATAGGACTGTTTAAACATATATTTCCGTATTCATTTCTCATTTTAGCTTACTGTTGTCATCAGCCTCGATGCTTAGACTGCAAAGTTAATATAAATACATTATCTCAAAGACCAGAATAACAGCTTTTAATAAAAACTAATTTTTCTGTAAAATTTCATGAAGATGTTCAAAAATATAGTTTTTATGAAGACATAAAGTAAATAGATAACCCTTTAGCATTCAGCTTACTCTGTCAGATGTAATGCTTATTTATTCACATTGTTTTGAATTAATCATGCATTATCTTGTAGCTTTGAGATTTCAGTGATGTGATTATTTAATTTTACAATGATATTGTAGGGTATGTTTGGGAAGTTACACAGACAGATTATCTGGGTCAGATATGGTTGGTCTAAACGGGAAACGGTTAAAGTAGACATGGTAACAGCAGTTTCTTTGTGTCTGCAGATCATGTGGAAAAGCAGCACAAGTGGCTATGTAGACCAATCCTTGATACTTCAGGACTTTTCCTCCTACTGGGTGAAGGTCTAACTTCAGTGGCTCTGTGGGTGGAGGTCTGACCACGGTGGCTCAGTAAGGGAGGCCTGACATCAGTGGGTGGGGGGCTGACCACAGTGGCTCAGTAGGTGGGGGGTCTAAACACAGTAGCTCAGTGGATAGAGGTCTGACCACAGGGGCTCAGTGGGTGGAGGTCTGACCCCAGTGGTTCAGTGAGTGGAGGGCTGACCACAGTGGTTCAGTGGGCTAAGATGGCTGCAGTGACGAGCAAGCTATAGGTTTTACATCGGAGTGGTGAATCGCTTACAGGGCTAGAGAGGGTCATCTACCCTGGAGTTGCTAGAAGGGTATCAAAAAGGGCTCTGGGCCGCATGCAAGACTCCACTCCTTGATTTGCTGTCAGGGCTGACACTCCTAGCCTTTTCCTTTTCCAAGGCACTCATAAAACAGTGAGAAAATAGATGTAATATTATTTTATATGTAATAATGTATCATTTTAAAAATTACATCGAATGAATTCTGTTATGTTGTAATTTGTTGCTACTTTTTTGTGTAGATGACATTTCAATTTAATTTGTGGGATAAATTGAAAGACATGCCCAGTTTAACGGAAACGATGATGTCAAATTTAGCCAAATTGGTTTCTCACTTGATAGTAAGCAAAGCTCAGTCTTTGGCTTTATTTAAGGTAAGTTGTGGCCAATATAGAAATTGATATTTCCCTAGAAATTTATATTTTCCTAGAAATTGATATTTCCCTTTATGTAAATTTAGACCATTGTTTCCTATGTACAGCAGGATTCATTCATCCTCTCCTGAGAGAGGTTGAACTTGGTATTGTAAATCATTAATTTGTTGTCAGATTTTATTTAGATTAGCATTTTGCCATTTATATCTTTCTTTTCTCTCACCCACATGTCAGATACGTGAAGTTGGAAAGGTTCAGAACTTTCCGAAGTCTTCATTTCGTATATGTGCATTCATATAAATTTAAGTCACACGATATGGATTCAAGTAACCCTGTAGTACTCATAAAAAAAGTTCCTTAATGTATCATTCTATGAAACATATAGGATATATAGTACAATACAAGAGAAAATGATAAGGAGTGGATAAAGTCATAAATGATAGAGAAATAGTTTGATGAAATTTTATTTAATAATAAGAAAATTCTAATATCACGACTAATTGTTTCATAACTTTAACAAAGACTTTCTTTCACTTGAGGATGTAGCTTAAATTCTGAATTATTTTGAAGGATTTTTTGCGTTTTGCATTAATGCAGGCATGTAAGCTATTTTCATTATTAAATATAATAATATAAATTATTTACGTATTTTCAAGCCATGAAACAATATGTCGTGATATTATAGTCTTCTTATTGTTAAATAAAATTTCATAAAACTATTTCTCTGTCATCACGACTTTATGCATATATATATATATATATATATATATATATATATATATACCAGCGTTGCCTTCTAGCACTTGTGCTGGTGGCACATTAGAAAATCATTCGAGCGAGGTCATTGCCAGTACCGCTGGACTGGCTCCCGTGCAGGTGGCACGTAAAAACAACCATTTTGAGCGTGGTCGTTGCCAGTACTGTGTGACTGGCCTTCGTGCCGGTGGCATATAAAAGCACCCACTACACTCTCAGAGTGGTTGGCGTTAGGAAGGGCATCCAGCTGTAGAAACTCTGCCAGATCAGATTGGAGCCTGGTGCAGCCTTCTGGCTTGCCAGTCTTCAGTCAAATCGTCCAACCCATGCTAGCATGGAAAGCGGACGTTAAATGATGATGATGATGATATATATATATATATATATATATATATATATATATCTTCATAAAGAAGGATCAAAGATTCCTCCCCATAGACTCATAAGGCCACTTTCTGTGGTGTATATATTCTTCCCTGAATTGGTTGCTGGTCCATCACAGGATTGTTCGTTTTTGCCTGCTGAGTGGACTAGAGCAGTGTGAAATGAAGTATTTTGCTCAAGAACACAATGGTCAAGGAATTAAAACTACTATCTCATGAGCCTAGGTGTAATACCCTAACTACTAAGCCATGCACTTCCATATATATGTCGTTGAATGCTCGAAATGAAGAGTAGATAGACAGCCAACAACTGATGAAGGGTCCTTTCTCTGTGTTTACTTGATAATCAAGACTATTGAATAATGACAGAATATAAATGTGATTTATAAAATGGATTTGATCAGACAGGGTTGACATACCAACCTAGTGCATCCATTTCCAGAGAGGTAGCTGTTTGTCAAAGCTGCTCATGCATCTGCACAATGCATGCACAAACCTGGGCAAGATATTTTGAAGAAAACTGGCAGTTGCCCATGCACACAAGTCACACCTCTCTCTATGTCTCCAACATTTATCCAAGGGAAAAGTTATTGACTTCATCTGACACAGCCTGAAATCAGTGTCATAGGTGCTGCTATCAGATTCTCAAGAGCTCAGACACATATTGCAAAACATTTTGCCCAATTCTCTAACAGTTCAATCCGACACCTTGAATTGACACTTTTTTTTATCAACCCTGAAAAGATCTTGGTGGGTTTTGAACTCTGAGCACAGAAAACTGGAACATATACCATACAGCATTCTATCAATGCTATTATGACTCTACTGATTCACCACCTTAGACTACTTCATTATATGATTATTTAATTAAAAGTGGATATCATTGCCTTAACTGTTTTCACACGAGACTTGTTTCCTTATTTCACTTTATTTTTTTTGTATTCTGTGTTCATTTAAATATAATATCTTTCTCTTTTCTTCGCATCCCTGCATTTTATCATAAATGCTTTCTGCAAGAATCTTTATCAGGATCTTCACACTTCCAGAAGTCTCTTCCCACCTGTATCTCTATATCAGCAATAGTTTGAACTAAATTTCCACTGTACCTACTTCAACTAATGAAACCTTCCCTTTTTCTTTTCCTGCCTCCTCATAATAAATAGAGTAAAAAGAGTAAAGACCTCCTTCAGTCATGAATGACCGTGGGAGTGCACCTAGAAAGTTCCCCTCCAAGGCACAAGTCTAGGCAAGGTTTATGGGAGACTGGCAGTCACCCATACACATCAGTCTCCCCTCTCCATGCCACCAATGTTATCTAAGGGAAAGGCAAAGGCTGATACAGCTTGGCACCAGTGAAATCATAACTCACTTCATCTCACATTGCTCCAGTTCACTCTGCTGGTGAAAATGAGTAGTGCCTGTAATTCAAAGGGCCAGCCTTGCCTATTTTCTATGTCTCATTGAATCTTATCTTCATGAGAACTAACTACAATAAGGGTATGCATGTCTGTGGAGTGCTCAGCTACTTGCACGTTAATTTCACAAGCAGGCTGTTCCGTTGATCAGATCAACTAGAACATTTGTTGCTGTAACCAATAGAGCTCTAGTCTCTCTCTCTCTCTCTCTCTCTCTCTCTCTCTCTCTCTCTCTCTCTCTCTCTCTCTCTCTCTCCCCCCCTCTCTCTCTGCCAAATGTAGTCACAAACCTTTGGCTGGTTCTGTATTATAGAGGACTCTTGCCAAGGGTGCTGTGTCATGGGGTTGAGTCTAAAACCCCATTGTTGAGAAGCATCCATGCTTGCACCTGTATATTCTTATTTGTCTTTGTATACCTTATTTATTCAATAAGAGTAGGACGAGGCTTACCTGTAAATGACCTTTTACATATTCATGGGTTCCCTTATAAGAAAGGGTATAAGAGAATGTGGTATTTATGTCCCCCTCCAGAGTATTAGCATCTTTTAAAAAGATTTTATTATAAAATACTTCAGAAGCATTATATTTTCTTTATATTATTAAAAAAAATAATAATGATTAGAATAAAATCATGGTGACAGTATAAATGAAACAGTTCCTTCTGTGAATCAAATCTAAATGAAGTTCTCAGAAAAACAAACCAAAAAGAAACTACTTTGTTAGTGTAGCTATGTATACACACACACACACACACACACACACACACTATTGTTGTTTCTAATATTGCATATCAGAAAGTGTGAGGTTTGCCTTTGATATACAATATTAGAGATGGCAGTTGGATTTTAGTTAAGGCTGTTTTCATTGTCCTCAGTTGCGGATATAATATATGACTTTCTATAATGTCTGAATCATGACCAAGAAAGAAATCTATAAATATCTTTAATGGGTTTATTAAATGCTTTTAAATAGAATTCTATAGAATTTATTTAAAAAGGATAGGATATTTGATAGACATATGAAAATTATTTACTATAGTAAAATTATGACAAATCAAAAATTAAGATATTCTAAGTATGTGCATGTGTGTGTGTATTTGCTAATCTGTGCAATGTTTAGGTCTATTATATTTGAATTAAAGTTTGTGTACAGTTGATGTAAAAAAAATTTTTTTAATTGAATTTCTGTCTTTTAAATTGTAGGTTTTGGAATTTGGTACATTGGACAAACAAACAGTTTTTTTCTTGAAGGCTATTTTATTGGACTTATTTGAAAATAACCCAAGCCATGTAATAAACATGGTATTTGAACGCATTTCCATACAAACTAATCTTTATAAATTCAGAGAAGGACTGCGCTTGTTCATAATGCATTTCTTAATTGGTCGTAAAAAGAAGGCCAAATCTCCAGCTGTTCTAAAGCAGTTGCAAGAAGCTGTACAATTGCTTTCAATATCCCATTCTACTACTTTATTGTAGTAGAATTAATTGAGATTACTTGACAACAATAAAGACTGTGATAGTAATTAGTTGTTTGCTTATTTATTTATTTTCTATATTTCTTTTATTGGTGCAGGTTTCGCTATGTGGTAAGAAGTTTGCTTCCCCAACAACATGGTTCCAAGTTCAATATTTCTGCATGAAACCTGGTGCATGTGTTTTCTGCTATAGCTCTGGGCTAATCAAAGCCTTGTGAGTGGATTCGGTTGATGAAAAACTGAAAGGAACTCATCAAATATACCTATGTTTGTGTGTGTGTTTGTGTTTGTTCCTCACTACCACTTGACAACCAATTGAGTTAACTTAGTGGTTTGGCAAAAGATATAGATAGAATAAGTACTTGGGTTGATTTGCTTGACTAAACCCTTCAAGGTGGTGCCGCAGTATGGCCACAGTTCAATAACTGAAACAAATAAAAGATAGTGATAAAAGGTGTGCCATCATCATCATCATTTAACATCTGATTTCTATGTTGGCATAGGTCAGACAGTTTGACAGGAGCTGACAATGCCAAGAGCTATACCAGGTTCCATAGTCTGTTTCTGCTTGGTTTCTACAGCTGGATACCCTTCCTATTACCAACCTCTTTACAAAGTGTACTGGGTACTTTTTACATGATACTATCACCAGTGCTTTTTATGTAGCACCATCACCTATATGTATATATATATATGTTGTTGGCACTCCGTCGCTTACAACATCGAGGGTTCCAGTTGATCCGATCAATGGAACAGCCTGCTCGTGAAATTAACGTGCAAGTGACTGAGCACTCCACAGACATGTGTACCCTTAATGTAGTTCTCGGGGATATTCAGCGTGACACAGTGTGACAAGGCTGACCCTTTGAATTACAGGCACAACAGAAACAGGAAGTAAGAGTGAGAGAAAGTTGTGGTGAAAGAGTACAGCAGGGGTCACCACCATCCCCTGCTGGAGCCTCGTGGAGCTTTAGGTGTTTTTGCTCAATAAACACTCACAATGCCCAGTCTGGGAATTGAAACCGTGATCCTATGACCGCGAGTCCGCTGCCCTAACCACTGGGGCATTGTGCCTCCACCATATATATATATATATATTGTTTGTTTTTGATATAATAAAAACAATTTTACATAAAATTGAAGGATCACTCAATATGTTTAGTAGAATAGAATTTATTATTCTTTAACTAGAATAATACTGAGAATGACTTCAAAGTTTTGGTCAATTGATTTAATATATATAAATGGCAATTTCTGTCTGTTACTATCTTAGTGCCTAAACCAGTGAACCAATATTCATGAAACTTTGCATACATGTTAGACTAACATCCAGTTCAATAATAGGCTAATTTGATTTCAATAAAAATCTATGTGTCCCCCCAGGGGTGTTGCACGAATTATATGATAAAATGAGAAGGTTGCAAAAAACATTAGTCTGAAGGAAAGATAGTAACAGAGAAAGGGTAATTTATATAAGAAAATTTTGGCGCCATTCTCAAGTGGGAAACTGCACATCATTTTTTTCTTGTGTTGTAACTGAATTTACAACTTGTTCCTTCAAAGACACAGCTTCCTGGGGGAATTTTCTTGCATGAAAAAAAAAAATTATCCAGAATTTTCTCCAGAATTCACATGGACAACATTTTTTCCTACGTTCCAGGTATGACTTTCTCTCAACCCTAACCAGATTATCCATGTGTTGGCCATTGTTTTGTTTTTCATCTGTTGTTAAGGACTTCTCCCAGTTCATCCTCTGCTGCTAAAAAAATTCCTAGTTCAATGCTTGTCGTGTCTTCTTTCAGCTAGGGTGTTTGACTGCTATTTTTATTGGCTAGCAGGCAAGGGTGCGCTGAAAGTGTAGCTGCTAGAATAAAAATAGCCTGGGCAAAGTTTAGAGAGCTCTTACCTCTGCTGGTGACAAAGGGCCTCTCACTCAAAGTAAAAGGCAGACTGTATGACGCATGTGTATGAACAGCCATGCTACATGGCAGTGAGACATGGGCAGTGACTGCTGAGGACATACGTAAGCTCACAAGAAACGAAGCCAGTATGCTCCGATGGATGTGTAATGTCAGTGTGCATACCTTGAGAGAAAAGTTAGACCTAAGAGGCATCAGTTGTGGTGTGCAAGAGAGACGACTGCGCTGGTATGGACATGTGGCAAGAATGGATGAGGATAGCTGTGTGAAAAAGTGCCACACCCTAGCAGTTGAGGGAACCTGTGGAAGACGTAGATCCAGGAAAACCTGGGATGAGGTGGTGAAGCACGACCTTTGAACTTTAGGCCTCACCGAGGCAATGACTTCTGACCGGGACCTTTGGAAATATGCAGTACGTGAGAAGACTCTGCAAGCCAAGTTAGAGCATAAGCTGTGACCTCTGCCAGAAGTGTAGCCAGCTCACTTATTCGTATCTTTACTTCATTGGACACTAAACTCTGCTTGTGAAGACCTGTTGGGGCAAGTGAAATCGAAATTGAACCAATTTCGATGCCTGGCACCCGTGCCAGTAGAGCACTAACAGCACCATTTGAGCGGGATCATTGCCAGAGCGAGGTCGTTGCCAGTACCGCTGGACTGGCTCCCGTGCAGGTGGCACGTAAAAAACACCTTTTTGAGCGTGGCCGTTGCCAGTACTGTGTGATTGGCCCTCATGCCAGTGGCATGTAAAAGCACCCACTACACTCTCTGAGTGGTTGGCGTTAGGAAGGGCATCCAGCTGTAGAAACTCTGCCAGATCAGATTGGAGCCTGGTGCAGCCTTCTGGCTTGCCAGTCCTCAGTCAAATCGTCCAACTCATGCTAGCATGGAAAGCGGACGTTAAACGACAACGATGATGATGATTTTTAACGGCATTTCCTTCAACCAGCTTGTTCTTCGGGGCATTCCATTTCCTGTTATCAAGATGAGTCCTTTTCCTTTGCTTCAATTTGCTTCTTTGTCTTCCTCATGAATTTGTACTTTTTCTGCTCCAGACGACATGCAATCCTCTGATATCTTACGGGCCATTGGAGAACCAACCTGTCAGGTTTCACGCATGGTGCAGGAACCGTTTGCCTTCATGGAATTATTCTGCAGGGAGGACCAGGTGCTACTCCTTCTCGTGTGCATGCGCACTTGCTGCTCCATCAATTTGTTAGTACCATAGGAAATTCAAGGACCAGGCCGAAAAGTGTACACAACCCTGCTCTTACTCTTCAGAGGGAAACTAGGCGGGGAGGCGCTGGGCACATCAGTTGTCTCCCCCATTGAATCATCTTACTGTGCATTTTTTATCTGAGATGCTATTTCTTCAAAGTCCTTTATGGTGGACATGGGTACCAGCATGAGTATCTGGCCTCAAAGGTTTACTTCCGCCAATCCTGGTCTTCCTGACATATCTCTCTACGCCGTGAATCACTCCTCCATTAAAACCTATGGTCAAATTTTCTCTGACCCTGGATTTATCACTCCGTAGGGATTTCAAGTGGATCTTCGTCATTGCAGATCTGCCCTATCCCATCCTTGGTGCTGACTTCTTACATCACTATTCCCTCCTTGTGGATGTTAGAGGACACAGACTCATTGATGACACTACGGCACTCGCCGTTTCCGGAAAGGATTCTTCTGTTCATGTTGTGAGCCCTTCCTTCTTTATGGCTCTTTAGGTGACTCTTACTACCAGTTACTTGTGTCGTTTCCAGAGTTGACTGATTTGTCATTTCATCTGTTGAATCCAGCCCATTCCACGAGACATTTCATCATGACTAAGGGATCTCCAGTTTTTACTGACTGTGCCGTTTGTCTCCAGAGAAACTCCGGATCGCTTAGGCTGAATTCGAGCACATGCTCCAGCTGGGCCGTACTTGTCCCTCCACGAGCCCATGGGCAGCACTTATACACATGGCCAGGAAGAATGAAGCTGATTTTCAACCGGTTGGAGATTTTAGACATCTTAACACTGTCATTTTTGTGGATCACTATTCCCTACCCAATGTGCAAGACTTTTCATCTGCCCTGCATAGCTGCAAGTTTTTTTTAAAAATCGACTTGGTACGTGCATACCATCAAATCCCTGTCAACCCAGAAGACATTCCAAAGACAGCCGTCATTGTGCCTTTCGGAGTGTTTGAATTTTTGTCTATGCTGTTTGGTCTTTGCAATGCAGTAAGCACATTCCAAAGGTGCATCGACGAGGTTGTTCGTGGGTTAGATTTTGTCTTCGCATATGTTGATGACCTTCTAATCGCCAGTGGTACTCCAGACCAGCACCCCCAACATTTAACCCAACTGTTCAAGTGCCTACGTTCCTATAATGTGAAGATCAATTCAGCTAAGTGTGTATTCGGCTCTACCAGCTTGGAATTCTTGGGGCATCTCATTGATGCCAGCGGTATTCGTCCGCTTCCCTCTAAAGTGGAAGCCATCAAACGCTTGTCTCCTCCTGTTTCTTTGAAACAGCTCAGAAATTGCATTGGTTTAATTAATTATTATCGTCGTTTCATTCCTAACTGTGCGGAGAAGTTGCTTCCCTTGACCAAGTTCATGAAAGATCAAAATAAAAAGACTCCCCGATAATGCTATCTCCTACAGCCATCCAAGTTTTTGAATCTGTCAAATCTGACCTTGCTGAAGCATCCTTCCTTGCTTATCCTATTGCAGATACAAAATTGACACTCACTGTCAATGCGTCATTGACAGTGAGTGTCAACAGTTGAAGTCAGCTATTGGCCTTCTTTTCTCACCTGTTGAAAAATGCCGAATTGAGATACAGTGTCTTTGGTAAAGAACTCTTAGCAAGTTATCTAGCAGTGAAGCATTTCTCTCATCTTCTCGAAGGCAAAGATTTCACGACTTTCACCAACCACAAACCACTAAAATTCGCTCTCTTTGCCAAAGCACACTGGCACTCGCCCAGAGAAACAAGACATTTGGACTACATATCACAGTTCACTAATGACATTCGCCACATCGCTGGCACTGACAACATCCCTGCCAATGCCTTATCTCGCCTGCCTGTCGGTGCATTGACATCTCCTGCTTCGATTGATCTGGTTGCTATGGCTACTGACCAACCCTCCTTGGACTCCCCAGACGTCTCTTCACCACAGTTTTCCTGCTGCAAGTTTGAACACCTGCCTCTGCCTTTTTCTGAAGGAACCATTCTCTGCGATGTTTCTACCAGGTCACCCTGACCCCTCGTTCCTGCATTCACTGTCACACCCTGGCATTGAAGCCACAGTAAAGCTTATCTCGGCCCACTTTTCCTGGTTGAACATGCGTCGGTCTATTACTGCTTGTTCTATTTGATTGGACACCTTTCTTTGCTGAACAATTTTCCTTCTACATACTCGCATTGTATTTTTCAATTGTTCATACAACTGTTTTGCCATGTTTCATTCTTCTGTGCCTTCCTAGCACACACCTGCTTCACCTACATTACTCTTAATCAACTGCTTCCGGTCTAGGATGGGGGGGGGCTCTGCAAGCGCAGTTACCTCCCTTGACAGTGGGTTTAAACAAGCTCGCACCAGTTGGTGCTTGAGCAGTGAGATTTTGACATGAAGCCTTGTGACATCCTCTTTTGGCATCTAGATGTCGGAGAGCAAGGACACGGTCTAGTTGGCTCTCTTATGACACACGGCGACTAGCAGACATGAGGTAATGCGCAGAAGAAGATCATGGCCTCCACGCATCAAACTCTTTCCATTTATCATTCAACTTATATATATATATGTATGAGGCTGACATTAAAGGTATTTAAAGTTACAGCCTTGTTCTAGGTATTTCTTTGTACTGTGTTCCTATCAAATGATATTACAGCCTTCTGAAGGAGTCATCCTTAAATGGCTCCACGACCCTGATTCAAACACCATTTAAACATTTTATACAAGCTCATCTGAATATTGTACTATTGAAATATGAAACTTGTGATAGCTGATATTTAAACCCTGTGCTTATTAAATATTTATCACTGCCAATACATACATATATGTGTGCATGTATCATCTTGTGCATTTTAGTATTTTACAATCCATAAATTAAACTGGTTGTTAATATAGGATTGTTTAATGAGTATGTATACAACATCAGGTATGTAGGTAAAAAAAAAAAGTTAAAGAGAAAGAAAAAGGCAAGGTCAAATTAGTTTTCTCTGGTCAATGTACTGAGGCACTAATCATATGCAGCACAGTAGCTAATCATAGATATTTCATAAAAGAATAAAACACAGTCTTTCATTTTTGGAGGCAGTAGATTACATCATGGATTATATTATACTTTGTGAATAATTTTCTTAAATAAAGACATTATTTAGATATATGATCTGGGACAATAAGTGCATAGTAAATGTGATCATTAGTAAGGAGATTCTATTTTTGTTGTGATTTTTATGAGAATTATTGAAGACTATTTCAATCAGTATATAGGTCATGGGTCATTTTCATGAATATCTCATGAGCCAGCTATTGTTTCTTTGTCATACCTCATATTTTATGTGACAATAATGGTCTCATATTTGGCATATAAGTCATTATGTACAGATTGTAATCATGTTATTAACCACAAGTTGGTTATGACTAAGAGGCAATCAAGTATGACTATCATGTCCTTGGAAACAAAACATTCCTGAAAGCCATGTTGTTGCATCTGATATAGGCACAAGCCTTTAACCCTGCCTGACTTGAGAGCCTCTTAGCTCAGCAGACTGACTATTGTCTACATCCGTCTCTCATTTCTAGGAATGTAATCATCCTGTCAGATTACACCATTGCAGCATGTACCAATGAAGACCTCTCTGACCCATTTTCTAGTAATACTTGTGTACTCGAAGCTCACTGACGTCAATAATAACCTTCATTCTGTACATTAATGACCTACTTACTATCACTAACAACACATACTTTAATGCAGTCATGGCTGTGGGGAGCAGGTATGGCTATGTGGCTTAGGAGTTTGCTTCTCGACAATATCGTTTGGGGTTCAGTCCCACTATTTGGCACCTTGGGAAAATGTATTCTGTTATAGCCTCAGGCTATAATAGTAAATCTGATAGATATAAACTGAAAGAAGCTCATCATATATTTCTATCCAGCTATCTATCTGTCCATCTGTCTGTCTATCTGTGTGTGTGTGTTTGTGTATTCTTGTCTTGATGATAGTTCTAAATGAGCATCATTATCACACAAGTCGTATCATTCATTTTCAGTCTTCCGTAAAAACTCTCCAGCTAAGAGGAAATATTATCTTACTTGAAACAGGCGAAAGTTAGCAAGAGGAAGGACATCTAGCCATAGAACATCTGCTTCAACAAATTCTTTCTGACTCATGCAAGTATGGAAAAATGGACAATATAATGATGCCACCAATGATGACAAAGAAGGGAAAGTAAAAAAAACATCATAACTTAATGGAAGACTGAAATGTGTATTCTATTTCTTTCACTGAGAAAGCACATCATATTAAAGTGGTGGACTAAAATTTCAAACTCTACTAAATATATTTATAGATTGCTTGATAGACGTTGTAGTCCAGTTTTTCGTAAATTAAAGCTCATCAGTGGTGACTACTCCATTGCTGGATGGTTTAGCTAAAACCTGACTGTCAATTGCATATAGTTGGGTGTTTTTAATGGCACTGACACAAGTGCTTTCCATCACCAGAGGGACCAGTCTTAACACTTCTGCTATATATCTTCTCTATTGGTAGTCCATCAATCTCCGATGAAGACGTAGCCTATGGTTTCAGCAGTTAGCAGTGGGAACACATGTGACTCTGCAACCCAAAGCCAGAAGCACACAGGCACCTGCAGGTTGGACACTGGTAGTCTGTGATCAGGACTGAGGATGATGCAGCACAGTGATGTCTGTCTGTTGTGGCTGTGAGGCATTGCTGTCTATCCTCCTCAAAAGCAGCTACAGCAGTGTAGATGATTGACCTCCAGGTAGCCCTGTTTGTGGCTGCAGTCTCAAGTTTGCTAGGCTGGATGCTACACCACTTTAGGTGCCCTTTAGGATGTGCTTATACCTTAATTTGGGTCTCCCTTGTTGTCTTGTGCTTTCCTTCAGCTTACTGTACATCAAGTGGAGGCGCAATGGCCCAGTGGTTAGGGCAGTGGACACGCGGTCATAGGATCGCGGTTTCGATTCCCAGACCGGGCGTTGTGAGTGTTTATTGAGTGAAAACACCTAAAGCTCCACGAGGCTCCGGCAGGGGATGGTGGCGAACCCTGCTGTACTCTTTCATCACAACTTTCTCTCACTCTTTCTTCTTGTTTCTGTTGTGCCTGTAATTCGAAGGGTCAGCCTTGTCACACTGTGTCACGCTGAATATCCCCGAGAACTACGTTAAGGGTACATGTGTCTGTGGAGTGCTCAGCCACTTGCACGTTAATTTCACGAGCAGGCTGTTCCGTTGATCGGATCGACTGGAACCCTCGACGTCGTAAGCGACGGAGTGCCAACAACAACAACAACAACTGTATATCAGCTGTCTGGGGATGTGGTGATTCTTCATTCTGCTATACAAACATACATACATATATAAACACACACACACACATGAACACACAAGGATGTTACCTAATACCACAGATGTAATGACTGCCTTCATTGCATGTATGGAAATACCTATTAACATTTGACGATGAGTTTTAAATTTTGCATTCATCTCCTGTTTATAATTTATGTGCATATGCGATATATAATCGATTTTGTTAATTCACATTTTGGAGTCTATTATTTTTGTTGCTGTTATTATAAGTGTCTTTAAGGTAGCAAGCTGGCAGAATTATTAGGTCGTCAGACAAAATGCTTAGTGACATTGTATCTGTCTTTACATTCTGAGTTCAATTTCTGCTGAGGTTGACATCACTTTTCATCCTTTCAGGGTCAATAAAGTAAGTACCAGTTGAGCACTGAGGTGAATATAATTGGCTTGCTCCCTTTCCACTGCCTAGAGTAGAAAGATTATTATTATTGTCTTTGTTGTGATCGTGGCTAACAAGAAGTTTATCATAATACAAGCTTCGTCCATCCATCCATCCACACACACACACACACATGTACATATGCACATGCATACATACATAAAGAGGCTTGTCAGATCACCTCATGGTCCTAGCAGGCAAAATTGAAAAGGTGTTTCCACACAGGATAGCAAGGGAGATCTACTGGATCAGCTACTCTGACTCATGGGGGTTGCATTTGCAGATAGCCATCTCTGATCCAGCAGCAGTGAGCAAGGGTAATGGTCCAGGGGCCGAGAATTCTGGAGGTTTCCACTGCCACAGGCTCAACCAAAAACCTGTCAGAGAACAACAGAATACTTTGCCAGTTTGCCTTTCTCAGTCTGACAAGCAGTGGAACCTTAGCTGAACACACCAAGTTGCCACTGGAGAAGCTATGACAGCATGTGGTATCCCAGATGACAGGCCTGTATTTGAATACATGACAAACACTTTTAAAAAAACCCCAAAAGATGCATATATCATCCATTACTATCCTGTTTGTCTCATTACCCTTGTAAAATTTTTCGCCACCTTCAGGCAGTAGCACCGCCCACTTAAGAAGCACTGTTAGAGTCACCAGCAATTGTTGCCATCCCTTTAACTTGTCTCTCTTCCTTCTCTTCCTTCCACTACTATTGTCTTCAAAATCTTCTGCAACATGTATCCATCTACTGTTATTCTCTTTATCATTGTTGTATTTGCTGTCAATATATTAAGCAGTTTTGTTTTAAATGAAAGTGTGCATGAGATAGCATATGTGTGTGTATACAAACACACACACACAGATATATAATGTGCTTCATGAAGAGACAGATTAAATTATAATCCCTTCAATCATCATCCTCCTCCTCATCATCATCGTTTAACGTCCGCTTTCCATGCTAGCATGGGTTGGACGATTTGACTGAGGACTGGTGAAACCGGATGGCAACATCAGGCTCCTATATATATATATATATATATATATATATATATATATATAGTACATAGCATTGCTTGTTGAGAACAAAGTAAACCCAAAACTTACGCTAGTAATACACTGCCATTCAGTAGAGTAATTAATACATTTTATTTGAAATGATGATAGCAACAAGTATACTCTTATTTCATTGCTTTCAAAGATTTTTAAGTAAGAAAACATAAGCTGTTTAGCTTTCTGATTAATATTTGTCTTTATGCCAGTCACTCAAGGAAATAAAAACAAAAATTATAAAAGTAGGAGGTGTCACTGTTGTAGAAATGTTAGATATTGTTTAGTGAACAGTGGAGAATTTGATGCTCGGCTCTTGTAGCTTTCAAATATTTTGTTTCATAGTGGTTAAATGATATTTTTTAATACAGTATTGTCTGAGCTCAACTTCTTTACAATGGCCTGTGACTGCTTTTAGAAAATGCTTTAGATTTAATTTTTGCCTAAACAAATTATGAGTTTACTGTCTTACTGTGGTTGGTATTTAGATTTTAAATATACATCCAAAATACATTTTAAAAACAATTGGAGATAGCCATGTGATTAAGAAGTTCACTTTGTGACCATGTGATTTTGGATTCAGTTCCCCTGTGTGAAACCTTAGGTACTTCTACACCAACCATGGTTCAGTGGCTAGGTCATCGGGCTAACAATCATGAGGTAGTGAGTTCAATTCCCGGACCAGGCTGTGTGTTGCGTTTTTGAGCAAGACACTTTATTTCACATTGCTCTAGTTCACTGAGTTGTAGAAATGGTTATGACATCACTGGTGCCAAGCTGTATTAGCCTTTGCCTTTCCTTTGGGTTACACTGGTGGTGTGCAGAGGGGAGGCTGGTATGCATGGGCGACTGCTGGTCTTCTATAAACACCCTTGCCCAGACTTATGCCTTGGAGGGGAACTTTCTCAGTGCAATCCCATGGTCGTTTATGACAGAAGGTAATCTTTACCCCTTTATTATTATATATTACATATTGTGTGTGTGTGTGTGTGTGTGTGTGTGTGCTTACAGGTATATACATGTGTGCATCTTTATTTTGTGTTTGCTCCTCTCACTATGTGGCAGTGTTGGTTTGTTTGCATCTCCATAGCTTCCTAGTTCAGCAAATGAGACCAATACATTAACTGAACAATGACTGAAACAAGTAAATGATGACAGATATTCTTTCTAGATATTTTATTTTCCTATTTTGTATTTATTTTTATATTTGCCTTTTTCTTTGTTTTTAACTTCTTTTGTTCTATAATATTAACTTTTAGCAAATAAACTCATTAAGCTTAGTATTAAATGACACAGGGCAGCGAGCTGGCAGATTTGTTAGCATGTTGGACAAAATGCTTAGCGGATATGTGTGTCTTTACATTCTGAGTTCAAATTCCACTGAGATTGACTTTGCCTTTCAGGGTTGGTAAAATAAGTACCAGTTGAGCATTGAAGTCAATGTAATCAACTAGCCCCCTGCCCTGAAATTACTGGCAAAGTTTTAAATCAATATTAAATTTAATTATAATTTAAGCTCATGATCTCTTTCTGAAAACTCAACCACTACAACACTGTCTTTGTCCCTGCAGCTAGATCTCACTATCTCTGCAGCTAGATCTCGCTATCTCTGCAGCTAGATCTCGCTATCTCTGCAGCTAGATCTCACCATCATTGAGGATCTCTCATTAAGATTGCATTTTCATAACAAAGATTGTAACACAAATGTTGGTCTTCCTCTTCAAGTCAGAAAATATGTCAGTCCCCATCATCTACTAATCCTCTACAAAGGTCAGGTGAGACATACAATGGAGTACTGCTCTCACACATGGGATAATGTAGCTGCTACATATACAAATATTCTAGATCATCCCAGAGAAAGGCCATTCAAATGATAGGTAAGGACTTACAAACATATTTCAGTCACTTTCTCTGCTCTCTGCCTTTACTACCATTACTAGAATGGCTTCTTGGAGAAGGTTGGGCTAATGCCACCTTCACTCAGGTAATCTTGAAACAATACTGTCTTCATTCATCATCCATATTGCATCTAAATTCTCAGGTCTTGCACTGGCCAATACATCCAGTCATCTTTTCTCAGAACATTGGCTCTCTGAAATGCTATCTCTGCCTATGGTGACTTACAACAGTTTAAGGGGGAACATTATCAGTCTCTGTCTCACTGATCAATAAAGGCTACAGACAGACCATTCCAACCAAAGTAAAAAAAACCCCAGCTGTTGTGTTCCAGTCGAGTTCATCTTGCCAGTGCAGTTGTGGCCCTCATCAAAATGTGTCCAGGACTGGAATAGATAGGAGAGAAAATGCAACATATCCTAATTATCTCACTACACTACATACACTAAACTACTGTTTATCTGAAAAGGTAGAATGATTGACAAAAGCATATTATGTTTGATGTACTATATCTATAGGTCATGCCTAAGAGGCATGTAGTATATGAGCTACAAGACCTGTGGATTACATCTATTTGTTGAAATGATTAGCAATATGTCATACTTCTACCTGAAGAGATAATTGGACTACTCAATAACAACAACAAAATCAGTTTCTGAAATGTTGTTCAAAATATCTAAAAGTACAGAAAATGGGCTCCATCAAATGCCAGAGGGGATACCTAGAAGTAGTTGATAGCTTCCATTATCTAGATGACCAAGTCAGCAGTGGAGGTGGATGCTCTGAGAGCATAGCTGCTAGAATAGGCAAGAAAGCTTCTACCTTTGTTGGTAACTACGGGCCTCTTTCTCAGAGTGAAAGGCAGATTGTATGATACCTATGTGTGAACAGCTATGATGCATGGCAGTGAAACATGGGATGTAACTGCAGGGGACATGTGAAGGCTTGAAAGAAATGAAGTTAATGTACTTCTCTGGATGTGCAACATCAGTGTGCATGTACGACAGAGTGTAAGTATCTTGAAAGAAAAATTGAGTATAAGAGGCACCAGATGTGGTGTACAAGAGAGATGACTGCACTGGTATGGTCATGTGATGCATATGAATGAGAACAGCTGTGTAAAGAAGTACCACTCTCTAATGGTAGATGAAGTGGTGAAGTATGACTAAGATGAAGTGGTCAAGTACGGCCTTTGAACATTGGGCCTCACAGAGGTAATGATTAGTAACCAAAACCTTTGGCAGTATGCAGTGCTTGAGAAGATTCATCAAGCCAAGTGAAATCATAGTCGTGGCTGATGCTGGTGTCATGTAACTGGCACCTGTGCTGGTTGCATGTAAAAACATCCATGCCAGTGACACATAAAAGCACCCATTACACTCTTGGAGTGGTTGGCATTAGGAAGGGCATCCAGCCATGCCAAATCACACTGGAACTTGGTGCAGCTCTCCACTTACCAGTTCTAGTCAAACTGTTTAACCCTTGCCAGTATGGAAAGCAGATGCTAAATGATGATGATGATGATGATGATGTTACAGCACACAATAATGATAAATTTAAAACAGTTGTTGCTATTATTGTCACCCATAGCTTCCCTTCAATCTGAAAGGTTAAAAGCAAGATGAAAATTTTACAATATTTTATAATTTTCCAACAAAGCTTGTATAAACACCCAGCTGTAAATGAAAACATTAACAATGATAAACGAGCAAATATTAATTTTAGGCCATGAATAAAGTCAATGACTTGGCTTTTCCTGATCAGACAACTTTATAACTAGGTTATTTGTTATATTGTCTTCAAGAGGAGTGACAATCAGGTGTTTTGGAGGCATAGGAATAGCTGGATAGTTGAGTTCACTTTGCCACATGGTTTCAAGTTTGAAACCACAGCATGGCATTTTGATTAAACATTTATAGCTGTGGATTGAGCAATGTCTTGTGAGTGAAATTCGGTTGATAGAAGATTTTTTTATGCTATATCTGCAAATCAACCGATAGTTTATGATAGGAATTAGTTGACAGAAACTGAAGAAGCCTGTTGTACATATATATGTGTTAGTGCGTGTGTACATGTGTGTGAGAGAGTATTTGCCCATGTCTTGACATGTTGTTGCTCGTTTTAATTGTGTCATTTGGTTTCAGTTCCTTGTGTGACTATGTATGGGCTGCTTATTGTTCGGTGGACTGAGAAATTATTACCTTACATGGAAATTGATGAGGTGTGGTGACAGGAAGGGCATCTTGCTGTAGAAAATTTGTCTCAATGGATTTGGTATGACACATGCAAACCAGAGAAAGATTCCTGTTAAATGAAGATGACATTGATAATGATAGTGATGATGTGTGTGTGGGTGTGTGTGTGTGTGTGTGTGTGTGTGTGTGTGTGTGTGTGCTTATCTCCATGGATTTTCACATTGACACTGTTTGGGAAGTGGTGACATACTTATTCCAAGTATAAACAAAAGATATAGTTGTTTGATTGTTCAATGTTGTGGAGTTGTGGAATAAAGAACCTTTCTCAAAAGAATAAGTAATAGTTGGCCTCAGGAAGGGCATCCAGCTGTAGAATACTGCCTTAAATATGCCTTGTCTAACCCATGTTAGCTTGGAAAAGTTGGGGTAAAAATGATTATAATGATTCCTTGCCTAAAGATGTAAATGAACTACAACTGGAAATCGAAACTGGTTTACAGATGCAGGTTGTTTAAAACTTACCTCTTATCCAATGCCATTCGCATATGTCTAAATACCAGATTTTGAAAGAAAGGGGAAGTTTAAGGGGAGCTAACTAAAGCCAAACTCTTTAATGAATGCTAACCTTGTAAATATGTATGACTTTTACCTTATATCATTTACCCCTTTTCAGTCATTGAACTGTGGCCATACTGGGGCATTCCATTGAAGGGTTTAGTCAAACAACTCAACCCCTGTACTTACTTTTTAAGCCTGGTACTTATTCTATAACTGCTAGGTTATGGGAATGTAACAAACCAATAACCAGTTGACCACATAGTGGTGGAGGATGTGCACAAACACTAAGACACATATAAACACACATATATATATGTAGTGGTGTGTAATTTAGTGGTTGGTGTGTTGCACTCCTGATCACATGGTCATAAGAGTGTAGTTTAAATTCCAGGACTGGATGATGCGTTGTATTCTTGAGCAAAAATGAGCTGGCAGAAATTAGTAATCCTGCAATGGACCAGCATTATGTCCAGATTGGGAATGTATATGCCACAGAATCTGGTTATATATACATACACATATGTGATCGATGGCAGGCCCGCCTGACTGGCTCCTGTGCTGGTGGCACATATAAAGCACCAACTACACTCTCGGAGTGGTTGGCATCAGGAAGGGCATCCAGCTGTAGAGACATTGCCAGACCAGATTGGAGTCTGGTGCAGCCTCCTGGCTTGCCTGTCCCCAGTCAAACCGTCCAACCCATTCCAGCATGGAAAATGGACGTTAAACAATTGTGATGATGATGATATACATACACACACACACACACATATGTATACGATTTGAAGATGCATGGCTCAGTGGTTAGAGCATCGGGCTCACAATCATTAGGTAGTGAGTTCAATTCCCAGACTGGGTTGTGCGTTGTGTTCTTGAGCAAGACACTTTATTTCACATTGCTCCAGTTCACTCAGCTGATGTCAAGCTGTATCAGCCCTTACCTTTCCCTAGGATAACATCAGTGGCATGGAAAGGGGAGGCATGGGTGACTGCTGGTCTTCCATAAACAACCTTACCTGGACTTGTGCCTTGGAGGGTAACTTTGTAGGTGCAATTCTATGGTCTTTCATGACCAAAAAGGGTCCATGTATATGGTGTATACATCACAGAACTTGGTCACACACACAAATACACACATACATATGACAGATTTCTTTAGTTTCAGTCTATCAGATCCACTCAAAAGGGTTTGGCCAGCATGGAGTTATGTAGAAGACATTGGCCCAAAGTGCTGTGCAGTGGAACTGAACCTAAGACAACATACAGCTATACAGATGCATATGGTCTTGGGTTCAAACAGCCATGTAGCCATACTTATGGATATAAATGTTTCACAAACCATATATCTTTTCATTTTCAATAAATGAAACATCATTAAATGTATTTTTTCCAAAATTGTAAATATAATTATGAATATATTTAATACAAAACTTACACACATGAAAGATTTTAATGAATGAGAAAATTCTTCCCAATATCTGTAATTCCAATCATAAATGTTCACTAAACATGATTAAATCATGTTTGTTCAGCAAACATGACTTGAATCTGTGCTCTTGATGTCCACAAATACTTCAGCTACTTAAGCAAAGCCATTAGACAAGATCTTCTGATAATATCAAAAGGCTTAAATATAAATATATCCTAAATAAAATGACAAATCATTTAGTGAAAAAAAAATCAACTACAAATTTTGTTGAAAATAAAATTTATTGGTCAAAACAAATCATCATGGAACCAATACACTTTTGCCAATAAAATACAAGTTTAGTAATGCTGCTTTAAACAGTTTTCTGATTTCAATAATTGTCTAAAGATATACTAATTCTTAATAGTTAAAAACCTCCTAATTTTGAGTGAAAAATCAACTGAGTAAGAAACAAATATTTTCAAATGTTAAGTTATTTAACATCTTGATTAACT
>NC_142928.1:87153736-87223736 GCF_046866305.1 Octopus bimaculoides
CAATGAATTGCAATAAGTTTTAGCAAATCAAAACAATTTGCACTGAAATGTAGAATTAGCAAATGCTAAATAAATTATTCTTAATGAGATGTCTGTTTATAGCCATCAAACATTTTCCGTCAAATTTTGGCATTTTGCAAAAAAATTAAAATTTGATGAAAAAATGAGCAAACCCATGTTGTCATCATTTTTATGCACATGTATAAAATGGCAAAATTTTACACTTTGGGACAGATTTCATCAAATTGATGTCATGATGGCTAGTGTGCAAAATGCATAAATTTTGCTTGAGAAATAAAATTCTCTTACCTAATCAAAACCTGAAATGCTGTGGAATTAAAACAATGAATTGAAATAGTAAGTTTTAGTAAGTGCTAAATAGATTACTGTTAATAAGCTATCTGTTTCCATGAAACATTTTTCATCAAATTTCAGCATTTTTCTTCAAATTGATGTCATGATTGGCTAGTGTGAAAAATGCCGAAATTTTAGGATTTTTGAAAAATCGATGCTGATTAAAAATTGATGCTAATTAAAAATCGATTTTTAAAAAATTCCAAGTGCGTAAGTGACCGCATGGGCATAAGCCCCACCAAACTTGTCAAGTTTCATCAAGGTCTGTTGGATAGTCTCTGCCATTGATTATTATAGATATATGAACCCCCACCACACACTTACAAACGTACATACATACATATATTCGGGAGTGCAAATCCAAAACAATTACAAAAAATATGGAGACTGGTATAACTTCAAACTTTTCCTTTTATTTAACAGTTATTCATACTGCATAATTAGTTAACTAAGTAATTATGCTGCAGAATGAACTGTAAAATTGAAATAAAAATGTTTCCATAATTCGGCAAAGTGAATCTGGATTTTCCCATCAGAAGAATCACAGTAAGATTGTTCACCCTAAGTAATCCTTAATGCTTCTTACTACTTGATATGATTAGTCAGAATATGGACAATACTTGAGGGCTCTTACAGTACCTGCCTGGATAATTTATCTCTATATACTCATCATGTGTAAATATATATATCTATATAAATTTATATAAAGAAGGATAAGATCGTTATTTAAAGTACCGATCCTATCAGGTGGCCAGCATGGGAATAAAAACCTCACAAGGTAATAATTATTATTAAAATTATAATTAAGGGTATCTAAGAGACACCACCATGCTTGAAATAACAGCCAAAACTTGACTCTTAATGTAGTTTTAGAGTCAAGTTTTGGCTGCTATTTCAAGCATGGTGGTATCTCTTAGATACCCTTAATTATAATTTTAATAATATATATATATATATATATATATATATATATATATATATATACATATATGTATATATACACACATATACATACATACACACGTGTGTGTGTGTGTGTGTATAGACAGGGTGTGAAGGGTAAATTGTTGCCATTTTATATTTTCAATGTTGCACATGCACATTGTTTGTTTTTGATTTTGTCGACTACACAGTATAGTAGGGTCAGTTGGGCATCGTCTGTGAGAAAAGCACCACCATGACACAATTCACTCTGCCAGAAATTTGGAAATGGCATGCTGTACTGCTTGGCATTCATGCTGGAAGCTCCAATATGAACAGATGGTGAACACACATAACAACCATCAGCTTGCCATGTCCTCAAAACATGGAGCGAGAGTGATAAACATCAAACACCAAGTCAACATCATGGTTTTGAAGTGATCACTAGTGATGGTGATGTTATGCCTCCATTTATCTTCCCACATGGCCTCAGACTCAACACAGAGGCCTACATTAAGTGCCTGGAGGAGGTAGTACTGCTCTGGGTCAAGAGGGTGGCTGTTAAAAACACCTTACGTCTGGCAATAAGACTCTGCACCATCCCACACAAGCAGGAGAACCCAGTCATGGCTGTCAGGCAATTTCTGTGACCACATCATCCCTAACATGTGACCACCTAACTCCTCAGACTGCAACCCTCTTGATTATTGTGTGTGGAATGCAGTTGAGTGAGAGACCAACAAAACTCCTTGTGACACCAAAGATGAACTGAAGGTAAGGATCATGGCAACATTCACCAACTTAAACAAGGAGACCATCCAGAAGAGTTGCAGGAGATTCTGAATTCATCTGAAGGCCGTGGTTGAAGCCAATGGTGATTTTATTCAAAAAATTTACTTTTTAAAATTTCAAAATGTTTTTTATATAATTTTGGTGAATATATCTGTTAAAATGAAATGTCAGTGTTATTTTGATTTTTGTGTAATTTAGACAACAATATATTCACTGCACTCTGTATGTATGTATGTATGTATGTATGTATGTATGTATGTATGTATGTATGTATGTGTGTGTATGTGTGTGTGTGTATGTGTGTATGTATGTATGTATGTATGTATGTATGTATGTATGTCCCAAGTTCTCAAGTGTTATTCAGATGTCTCTTCAGTATTTAGAAGATACATAAAATTTCTATATTTAATGTGTTACAATTTTATTTCAATATATTTCTAATACTTGTTTTTGTTTCTAACTACTATCATGGCCCTGCATAGAAGGTTTCACTTGATGAAATCAACTACAGTGCTTCTTTGACGTCTGGATTTTTTCCTGTCTTTCTCTTATTGTTGATCAACCAAGTCGAAGTAATGTAAACAAGCCAACAGCTTTTGTCAAGCAGTGAGTGACAAAGTTGTATGCACACACACACACACACACAGATTAATCTATATAATTTAGAAAAATATCATTTTTCAAACTTGCGAAAATAATCATTGTTCAAAAAAATGGCACAATATGATAATTTCGTCCAACTGTGTGGACATAACTAGTTCAACAATGTGACAATATCTCAATGAATGGCAGTATGAATGGTTGGGCAGTGAACCAGCTATCCTAGAATCCCTGAGGCATGGCAGTCGATGGGAGTGGAAGGGCAAAAGTAATGAATGTAGTGGGGGAGGTGGGTGGTTGAGTAAGTTGTTGGTGTGAGGGAAGAATAGCATGTGGAATGAAATGTACATTAAAAAGCTAAATTAAACTCATCTGATCTTGGTTGTTAGCTGGTTTATATTAATGCTAAAGCAATCTTTGAATCATCTCATATATATATATATATATATATATATATATATATAAATAACATATGAGTATATGCATATATATGTACATGTATGTACATATCTTCATCTACATGTATATATAGATGCATATCTGGGTACATGACGTTGCAAAAAAACATGGACAAAATGATAAACAAGGTACAAAAAACCCACAGGCCACATAGAGAACATTTCCTTCATCAGCTGCCACCATTAAAACACTGGCATTTCGAAGAGTTAGGGCGGGAAGCATCGTTAAAATACATATATATATACACACACACACACACACCACTTTTTTCATTAGACTGTGGTCATGCTAAGTATTTATGCTCTTATTCTTTTATTTGTTTCAGTCATTTGACTGTGGCCATGCTGGAACACCACCTTGAAGGGTTTTAGTCAAACAAATCAACTCCAGGACTTATGTTTTAAGCCTAGTACTTATTCTGTTGGTCTCTACTGCTGAACTGTTATGCTACAGGGATGTAAGAACCCCCGACACCAGTTATTAAGTGGTGATGGTGAGACAAACACAGACACAAAGACTCACACACAAAGATAAACACACACACACACGGCAGGTTTCTTTCAATTTCAGTCTACCAAATCTACTCACAAGGTTTTGGCTGGCCTGGGGCTATAGTAGAAGACACTTGCCCAAGGTAACATGCAGTGGAACTGAAACCAGAACCATATTGTTGGGAAGGAAGCTTCTTACCAGAGAGCCATGTCTGTGCCTAATATATATATGTGTGTGTGTGTGTATGTGTGTGTATGTGTGTATTTGTATTGAAATAGCATATGTGTATATATATATATATATATATATATATATATATATATATATATATATATATATATATATATATATATATATGTATGTACAATAGTGATGAACAATGAGAGTGAGTACTCAGTATTATATTAAGCAGACAAATATATTGTTTATTTGAGGATCAACAATACTACCATTGGTTCCATGTGAAAAACTTGCAATTTTCAAGCCTTCCACTCAAAGATGTTGTTTTATATGAAACCAATGGTGGTATTGTTAACCCACAAGGGCTGTATTTATTCACCAAATGCAGTGTCGTTCACTCATTCACACTATTTGCAACAATTATATCCATGCTGCTAGTATTTTCAAATACTGGACAAGCACTAAACATGGACAAAGAATCAAAACAATGGCAAAACTGAAGGCAAAACTGCACCAGGAATGGGCCTTAATTGCGTGAGAACAGCTGCGTGCTGCATGTGAAGCATTTGCAACCTAGACTTAAGGATGTGATTCGAAACAGAGGTGGTCATATCGAATAAATGTGGTTGTATCATAATTGTGTTTCCTTTACTACTGCATTACAATGCTCAGAACTGAAATATAACAATATTTTGCTTTCACAAAATTGAAAAAAGTTGGTTGCCTTAATTTTGGGACACCCTGAAAATACACACACACACACATGACAGACTTCCTCTTTGTTTCCATCCACCTAGTTTACTAACAAAGTATTGGTCAATGTGGGTCTTGTGAGTTAATCAAGTATGAGTGTATGTATATATATATATATATATATATATATATATATATATATATATATATATATATATATATATATATATGTGCGTGTGTGTGTGTATGAATGAGTGGAAAAATGAAAGAAAGGGCACTCAACACATTTATTAGTGGTTATATGTAATATTCGAAACAGTTTGTTTCGAATTCCATGCTAATTTTGCAGGCCTCTAACAGAACCTTTTCAAGCTCGTTGGGGGCCTGTGAAACTTGAAGTAGTACAGAATCTGAATGAAACTGCTATGAATATTTTATATATATATATATATATTTACACTTATACATATAGTCATACATATATATTATATATATGGAGAGAGAGAGAGAGAGAGAGATGTATAAATATTAATGTATATATTTAAATACATATGTATGTTGTGTTGCAGGTTGTTGAACTGGGAAGACATTGCTGAAATAACCTGAATACAAGTGGTGTATAGAGCTCTATTGGTATGATTCTTCCATTTCAGCAGGTTCAGCTGAAATGGATTAATATCCCATGTGTTCAAGGGCCTTAAGTCACATTCCTATCATGATAGTGGTCGGCATATATGTTTGGTTTGCTCCACTTAAGTTGAGAATCTATGATGCTACACATCTAGATATATCATTCTAACAGTACATCGGCAAATTTATTTACTTTGGCAACTGCTCGTGATTGATTGTGTCTGTGTGTTTGTGTTTGTTTGCTTGTGAGTTGCAAATGTTGTTATGGAGTGTAAATTGTACTGGGTGATGAGGGTGTGGTTACGAATGGTGTGTGCGGGAATGACGTCAAACAGTCATATATCAAGTGTAGGAAATTCTTGGAAAGAGCTATTTTATGCATGTCTGAGTTTCTGTCTTGTACTGACTAATGAGTGTGCTGTGTGTGTGTGTGTGTGTGTGTGTGTGACTGCATACACTTACACATGTGTGTTTGTGTGTAGATGTGTGTGCATGATTTATGCTCTTATTATTCATGTATTTAGAAGGATGTATGTATGTATCTATTAATGTATATATGGTATAAAGGAAGCTATATTATTTGTCCTATTGATTTGTATCTGTGTGTAAGTTTTACTTTGTAATGCTTTATGCAAGATAAAAGAACATTTAGTGGTCAAGCTGAATGATTTGTGAAGTTTCTCATTTCAAATTACAAACTAGACACACAGGTACACCAAATAGCATGCTCTGGCATGTGCAGAACTGTATGGTTATGTAAGTAGGAGTGTTTAGGATATGTACATGTGTGTGGTTTAAAATGTAGATCTGTATGTGTTTATGCCAATCATCAAGTTCATTTATGCATTTACTTTGGTCTATACACACACACACACACACATCTTTATTACTTGTTTCAGTCATATGACTGTGGCCATGTGAGAGCACCACATAGTGCTTCTTTTTAAGCCTAGTATTTATTCTATTAGTAATTCACCGACCGCTGAATTACAGGGATGTAAACACACTAATACTGGTTGTCAGGTAGTGTTGGGGAGACAAACACAGACAGAACACGGAGATATATATATATATACACACATACATTATATATATATATATAGAGAGAGAGAGATAGATAAATAGATAGATAGATAGATAGATAGATAGATAGATAGATAGATATATGATGGGCTTCTTTCAGCTTCTGTCTTTCAAATCCTCTCATAAGGCTTTGGTTAGTCCAAGACTATAGTTGAAGACACTTGCCCAAGGTACCACACAGTGGGACTGAACTCAGAACTGTGTGGCTGAGAAGCAAGCTTCTTACCACACGACCATGCCTGTACGTATCAAAGTGGACTTCAGTATAATTTGAACTCAAAGTGTAAAGACTGGCAAAATGCTACTGAGCACTTTGCCTGGTGTGCTAACAATTCTGCTAGCTCACCACATATACATCTATCAGTTAATATACACAGTTACAAAAGCGTTATTAATAGTCTCATGCTTTTAAGATACATTAAATTGGCAGATTTATATAACATGCCATGTATCTCCATGCAATCATTCAGGCTCATATATATCTGTAATATATATCTATGTAAGTATGTGTATTTGTGTTAATAGATAGGTAGATGTTGGATGAATATATAAACACGCATACATTTATATGTTTCTTGCTGTGTGTGTATGTGTGTGCATGTGTGTATGAATGTATAAATATATGTGTGTGTATATATATATGTATATATATATATATATATATATATAGATAGATAGATAGATAGATAGATAAATAGACAGATATATAGAGAGATAGATAGATAGATAGGTAAATAGACAGAGAGATAGATAGACAGACAGACAGACAGACAGACAGACAGACAGACAGACAGACAGACAGACAGACAGACAGACAGATAGATAGATAGATAGATAGATAGATAGATAAGATACATGTACACACACATCTATCTTTATCTTTTGCTTGTTTGAGTCTTTGGACTGTGGCTCTGCTGGGGCATCACCTTGAAGGTTATTTTTGCTGAATGAATTAATCTTAGTACTTACTTTTTAAAACCTGGTACTTATTCTATCTTGCTTTAAAAGTAAGTCCTAGGATCAATTCATATATATATTTAATCAATTCATATATATATTCTATGTATATATTTAATCGAAGCGTACAGTATTATATATCCATTATGGCTGATCTTACCAATTGGTTTTGCACTAGGTGTAACAGTCTGATTATGTAACCCTGCACTCATCAGAGGTAGCCATTATATATATGCATATATACACACACACATACATATATATATGTATACAACTGTGCATATATATATATATATATACACACACACACATATATATATACCCACACACATATATATACATAATATTAATGTTCTCAATAAAACTTTTAAGAAAAAGATTGATAATGACTTGGTTGTTTCATCTTGCTAGCTGTCATCAGACATATAAATTTATATATATATATATCATATACATGTATAATAAATATATACAACAAATATATATATATGTATACATGTATTTCTTTATTTGTGTATTAATGCTACCACTGGTTTTATGTTAAGAAAAACGTTCGTTTCCATTTTGGTGTTTTCATCCAAAATGTAGGAACACCATTTTCCATATGATTAGCTTGAAAAATTTTTAAGATATTACAATATATTTCTTAACATGAAACCAATAGTAGTCTTAATACACAAATAATCTTTATCCACCAATGTGGCATTGAGCACTCATTCTCATTGTTTGACATTTATGTACACACACACACATATATATATATATATATGAGTGAAGGTGCATGGCTTAGTGGTTAGGGTCTTTGGCTCATAAGGTTGTGAGTTCAATTCCTGGCAATGCACTATATCCTTGAGCAAGACACTTTATTTCTTGTTGCTCTAGTTCACTCAGCTGGCAAAAATTAGTACATGTATTCTGTGTCCCACTGAATCACCCTGAGAACTATGTTAAGGGCACATGTGTCTGTGGAATGCTCAACCACTTGCACATTAATTTCATGAGCAAGCTGTTCCTTTGATCAGATCAACTGGAAGCCTCATTGTTGTTATTGACAGAGGGTCAGTTATATATGTACATGTTATACACACATACACACACATAACCATCATTATTAATTTCACATTGCTTCTTTTGTTAGGATTGCAATATTGCACTTTACTTTTTTTCTCTTTCCTTCTTTCAGCCTTTCTTCACCTTGGCACAATATTCTGACAGACACTCTCAGAAACATCTTAACAATGCTTTCCACTTCCCTGTGAGTCTATCTGATAATTTTGAAGACATACAAACTCCATCCAGTTGTTATTTTGGTAACTTCTTCTTCAGCATATATCTTTTTGTCTTTTATCTTTCACTTGTTTCCATCATTGGACTGCAGCCATGCTGGGGCACTCCCTTGAAGAATTTTTAGTCAAGTGAATTGATTCCAGTCCTTTTTTTTGTGTTTTTTTAAAGCCTGGTACATATGATATCAGTTTCTTTTGATGAACTGCTAGGTTACGAGGACATAAACACATCAACACCAATTGTCAAGCAGCGGAGGGGAAAAAACATAAACACAAAGACACACACACATATATATTTATATATACATTGGGCTTCTTTCCATTTCCATCTACCAAATCCACTCACAGCACTTTGGTTGGTCTGAAGCTATAGTAGAAGACACTTACCCAAGGTGCCATGCATTGGCATATATATATATATATATATATATATATATATATATATATATATATATATATATATATATATATATATATACACACAGGATCTAGTGGTTTCAGATCAGTGGAGCATTGTGAACAAAACACTTCATTTCATGTTGCTCCAGTCCACTCACCTATAAATAGGTACCCCTGTGATAGACTATCATCCTGATCAAGAGAAATGTTGGCCTGCCTGTCTGGCCAATAGTGAGGCATAATCTGAAAGCTACAACAAAATTGAATAACATTGTGACTAGCTGTGTATAACAATATCTGATAGTCTGCTTTATACAGTGTTATATATATATATATATATATATATATATAATTCTTTTACTTGTTTCAGTTATTTGACTGTAGCCCTGCTGGAGCATCACCTTGAAGGGTTTTAGTCAAACAATTCGATCCTAACACTTATCTTTTTAAGCTTAGTACTTATTCTACCAATCTCTTTTGCTGAACCACTAAAGCATAGGTGCTTTTACATGGCAACAACATCCACAGGCCTGCAAAACTAGGACCTCTCAGCTGAGAGAGTGGCGTAGAGGGCATGCCTGTATGTATGGATGGCCACAATTTTACTTAGCTTGTGATGCAAACAGGCAAAATAGAATTCAAAACATGAGTGCATAGATGTGTTTTATTAATGTTTGGTTGTGCTAATGCATGAAACTCTCCTCCTTTGAGTCACTCTGTAACTTCTGCCAATTATGGATAAAAACATACATACATATGCATTTATATATATATATATATTATTATTAGACTATTTTCTTTAATCATTACATGGTGATCGCTTATAAAGTATTATTATTATCATTTACAGAATTGTAAAATTTGATGCTGCTTACCAAAAACCATCGCATATATATATATATATATATATAATAATATTAGGGACAAAATCCAAAATTACAGGTAAAAAACTCAATTAAAATCAATTTAAAAAATTAAAATTAAATTGAGCCTTATAAATAAAGTATATATAAAATATATAGTTTTAGGGAAAATAACCAATTTTCAAGAACTCATCGATGAAAATCCACTATCACATATAGAAAAATTAATAATTAAAAGCACAATAAATGAGTATAATATAAAGTAAAGTAAATATCATAAGATAAATATAATAATAATAATAATAATATTATATTTATCTTATGATATTTACTTTACTTTATATTATACTCATTTATTGTGCTTTTAATTATTAATTTTTCTATATGTGATAGTGGATTTTCATCGATGAGTTCTTGAAAATTGGTTATTTTCCCTAAAACTATATATATATATATATATATACATATATGTGAATGTTATAAATAATATGGGTGGCTAATTTGCAATTTTACAATCTAAAGGTAGAAATATATACATCACTAAAGTGACAAAGGGCACTGACAAGTCAAAACCACTCAACAGCCAAAGAAGCTTTATCTTAATGGCTGACAAAGTAAGCAACAAATTAGCCAGATAATTAATGATTTCGCCTTTTGATGCTCATGACTTTTAATGCTCATTGGTGGCTTCACATCTTGATGCTCATATATATATATGAATGTATATATATTAGTGTATGTATATGTGTATGTGTGTGTGTTGAATAATGGAAACAAAACTTCACTGTTCATACAAATGGTGTAGTTTGTTTGCATTCTTCACCAAAGAATGTAAAGATATTCACTGTTTGATTGATTAATGTATTATTTCCTTGTTTGGAAACAGGTGGGTGTTTGGCATCCAGCTGTAGAAAATTTTGCTTCAACATAACCTCATCAGACCCATGTTTGCACGGTGAAGTACAGATGCTAAAATGATGAAGATGATTGATATATATATATATACACACACACACACATATATGTATTTATGTACACAAGCATCTATATATCCATACATATAAATATGTAAATGCACACACACATCATCATCGTTTGACGTCCGTTTTCCGTGCTGGCATGGGTTGGACGATTTGACTGAGGACTGGTGAACCAGATGGCTACACCAGGCTCCTATCTGATCTGGCAATGTTTCTACAGCTTGATGCCCTTCCTAACGCCAACCACTCTGAGAGTGTAGTGGGTGATTTTTACATGCCACTGGCACAGAAACCAGTCAGGCAGGCTTGGCATCGATCACGTTTGGATAGTGCTTTTTACGAGCGACCAGCATGGGGGCCAGTCAGTGGGTATTGGCATCGGCCATGTTTGGATGGTGCTTTTTACGTGCCAAGGACATGGGAGTCAGTCAGGCGGACCTGGCATCGACCCCATTTGGATGGTATTTTTTACATGCCACTGGCACAGGAGCCAGTTAGGGGGAACTGACCACAGCTACGATATTGGTTTTACTTGACTCAACAGGTCTTCTCAAGCATATCCCCACAATATATATATATATATACACACACACATATATCTATATATACATATACACATTTGGGTATATATAAATATATATATACATTTATTTATATATTTACATATACATACACACACATCATCATTGTCTTCATTTACCATCTGTTTTTCATGTTGGCAGGCATGGACAGGAGGTGATCAAGTCAGAACACTGCACCATGCTCTACTGTTTACTTTGGTATGGTATCTAAAGCTAGATGTCCTTCCTAATGCCAACATACATACATACATATGAATACATTTATATATGCACACACACACACATATACATATATGTACACACATATATATATGTATATGCATACATTTAGATATTCCTGATATATAAATTTTTCTAGATACTCTTAGATCTATTTATCAAATAAGGTACCTCATGAAAACATCATTTACGCTTTGATCTGGACTTCTTGTATCATATTTATATTCTAATTACATCCTATTTCTTAATTCATATTTTTCAAAATCTTATTTGGCACAATATTCTATTTTCATCATTCTTTTATTTCTTGCCTTCACTTTATCTTATCTTACCTTTCTTTATATATTTTTATTTTGTTACAAGGTGGATCATTACACCAATGAAAACGCACACACTATTTCAATTTCAGTTTGTTTTTTTTTTTATCATTCATCAATTGGTTAGCCACTTGAATATTTAACCAGCTAATTAACTGATCAATGATTCAATTAATCAAACAATTAATTATTTAGTTAAATAGCTCATCAATGCACAAATAATAAAATGAAATCAAACTAGTATGTATTTATTATTGTATCTTCTGAAAAACAAAATATGCTTCAATACTCAAGTTCATATCAAAAATCTTTCAAACTGAATACATTTTTTTTTATTTAACTCACTTTATTATATTTCTTGCTATAATTTATGTTGAATTTTTTATTCACAAGCCTGGTTATTCTACACATAATACTAGACAGAACACTTATATTAAGACTATTTGCATTTCTATTCCCTGTTTTCAATATACCCACCATTCAACTGTATTATGATTGATATAGATATCAGAAAGCTTACATGAGTGTGTAATGCGTACATTTGGCCTGAGAGTTTATGTATGTATGCCAACATTTGTCTAAGTGCATCTTAGTAAGTATGTGATGTATATGCATATGTGTGTGTGTCATCATCATCATCATTATCGTTTAACGTCCGCTTTCCAAGCTGGCATGGGTTGGACGGTTTGACTGAGGATTGGTGAGCTAGATGGCTGCACCAGGCTCCAATCTGCTCTGGCAGAGTTTCTACAGCTGGATGCCCTTCTTAATGCCAACCACTCCGAGAGTGCAGTGGGTGCTTTTATGTGCCACCAGCACGAGGGCCAGTCAGATGGTACTGGCAATGGCCATGCTCAAATGGTGTTTTTTATGTGCCACCTGCACAGGAGCCAGTCCAGCTGCACTGGCAATGATCTTGCTTGAATGTTGTTTTTCACGTGCCAGTAAGGCGACGCTGGTAATGATCACGCTCGAATGGTACTTTTTATGTGCCATATATATATATATATATGGAAAAGTCTTGCCATTTGTTTGATTTCAAGTGCGTAACATAATGCAATAAAATATTCCTCTTAACTGTGGTGGTTCAATATCTAATTGCACCCAGAATGCTTATGGCAGAGAATGCAAAATAACCACAAGGATATGAAATGTACATAAGGAACATGTGATATAATCTGCATCATGTGTTTATCATTATTTTCCCATATATATATATATATATTATTTTTTCCCTTCCTTCTTTTACTATTCTTAGGAACAGAGGTTTATAGCCTATTTTAATATTTATTTTCTTATTTATGTATATTCCCTCATTCACACACTCTCTTGTATCACATTATCCTTCCCTACTTACCTTTTTCTCTTTACCTTCTCTCACTCATTCTTTGCTTTTAGTGGCTTTTCTTCAACTATATGAACAACCACAACATATAGGGCCAATTCTTTATTTACTTTCATATTTTGAAATGTAAACTGAAGATAGTATTATGTAATAATTATCTTATTTAACTACTGGAAATGTGTGTGCTAAATTTATGCATATTATCAACATTTTGCATTGTAACTATTCTAAGAGACCAATAAAATAAGTACAGATCTAAAAATAAGTACTGGGGTCAATTTGTTTGACTAAACAAGTGAAAGATAAAATATATATGTGCATATATCATCATCATCATTTAATGTCTGTTTTCCATGCTGGCATGGATTGGAAGGTTTGATAAGAGCTGGCCAGCCAGGAAGCTGTCCAGACTACAATTGTCTGTTGTGGCATGGTTTCTATGGCTGGATGCCATTCCTAAGGTCAACCCTTTTGCAGAGTGTATTGAGTGTGTTTTATGTGCCATTAGCATGGGTGCTTTTACACAGCACTGGTACAAGTGCATTTTACATGGCACTGGCAACCTGTAAAGGACAAGAATGTATGTATGGATGATCACGATTTTACTAAGCATGACACATCTTCTCAATTACAGTAAATTTCCACAACGCCTGATCCCTTGTCATTTTCTCAATGAGGCCCAGTGTCTAAAGACCCTTTCTCACCACTTTGTCCCACATCTTCCTGGGTCTACCTCTTCCACAGGTTCCCTCCACAGGTTCCCTCCACAGTTAGAGCTCAGCACTTCTTTATGCAGTTTTCCTCATCCATATGCATCACATGACCAATATATAATCTAACCATAAATACATGAATATATATACACATATGTACCTGTACATATATATATATACATATAAACACACACATATATACACACATACATATATATATATATATATTCATAGATTTGTTATGTCATGCTTTGTATTAAAAATAAGCTATAAATGTGGTCCAGTTGATGGTTGTTAAGCTGAGGTTTTCTCCATTTTCTGATTATTTGTATATATCCATATATATACATACACATACATGTATATATTTATACACACACACACACATATATGTATATATACACATATGTGTTTATATATATAATTTTGTTTTATATTTTAATGATCCATGCTTGCAGGGATTAGATAGAATTTAATTTGTTGAGGCAGATTTTCTACTGCTGGATGCACTTCCACTCCCCAACACTCACCTGTTTCTAAATGAGGAAATATTTTCCTTTGGCTGGACATGTTTTCATGGAAGATAGGAAACCACCATCACTTGTTTGACAGTGATGCTGCATGTTACGAATAATTCATGACAAGGGGATACAAAAATACACACACACAACTAAACCTACACACAAGACTTTATTTAGGTCGGGGCTACAGTGGAAGAGACAGGCTGAAAGAGTGGAACTGAGCCTGAAACCACATGGTCAGGAAGTGACCTGCTTAACCACTCATCCAGCATACACTTGAACATTTAGTTGTGTAAAACAAATGGGGGAAGAGTGCTCAACACATGAATGTTTAGTGTGTTTCTCTCACGACTCATGTTTCAATAATCTATATACAAGCTATATATGTATATGTGTCTATATATATATATATATATATATATACACATACATATATTAAATAACACTGGCATGGAACACTTAGATTCAGAATTCTGAGTTTCTTGACAGCAATCTATTCAATATTCATTATTGTTTGTCAGCTGTCGCAAGTATGTTTAAAACAGGAGAAAAACTGCATTAGTATGCTTGCAACAGCTGGTGAACAATAGGGAGTAGTGAATATATCACTGAGAAACTCAGAGTTTTGAATGGAAGTATTCCATGCCTGTGCTATTTAACAGATGATTTAATCTTCTATTTCCAGCAATACTGAAACTTACTTCTTTTATTGTTACACACATACGTATTCATACATACATACATACATACATATATATATATATATATATATATATATATACATATATATATATACACACACACATGTATACATACATATACACACACGTATATACATACATACACACACACACATTATTCAATGAAATTCCAGCTTAGTTTGATTTTCACGTTTTATTATTTGCAATTTTTACAATTTCCCAATATTGAAATAAACTAGTGCTTTCATGTGTTATGCAATCATCAGGTTTACGTAGTGACAGTTGCGTTCCACAATTGACAGTTGTCAAGTGCAGAACATGACTGTCACCACATAAATCTGATGATTCCATAATGCGAGAAAGTACTAGTTTATTTCAATATTTTAAAATTATAAAATTGTAAAAATCACACATAATAAAATGTCAAAATCAGACTAAGTTCTTTTTTACTGAGAAAATATTTTTCATTCTTTTTTTACTGAGAATATATCATTTTTCAAAGTATATTAAAGACACAACTATATTTGAGCATGATTGTTTTTTTATTACGCATGTTTTATATTTCCTTATTAGTTTCCTATGTTTAAAATGGAATAACAACTTCCTTTGATCTGTTAGTGCAGTCAAACTTCTAACCTCCACAGTCCTGCCTTTGAATTATAGTTTTGGCAAAAGTGCCGTGTTGCTGTTAGCTATGCAGTGAATTCCATTATCTCATGGGGACTCTATTTTAACTGATAAAATCATCAATAGCAGATTTAAAAATTATATTTATTTAAAGTTTTGTTAGATCTTATGATTTATTTTATGTATGTTGTACCTGTGTTTGCATACATTTATATTTTGTAATTCATTCTCATTTTTTATCAAATTGCATGTGAAATGGTGGTGTTGCTAAATAGTGTTTTATATTTGTGCATGCATGCGTGTGTGTTTATATGTATACACACATACATACATACATACATATATATATATATATATATATATATATATATATATAATAAAAATGATTTTTTACTTGCTTCAATCATTAGACTGCAGCAATGCTGGGATACCATTAAAAGAATATATATTCATATATATTTGTGCGTGTGTGTGTATATATATATATATATATATATATATATATATATATATATATATATATATATATATATATATAGGTGTATATATATGTGTGTGCATATATATATGTGTGTGTGTGGATATATATGTGTGTATGTGCATATACATGTGTGTGTGTATATATATATATGTGTGTGTGTGTGTGTGTGTATGTGTATATATATATGTATATATACATGTGTGTATATATATATATATGCATATATATGTATATATATATGTATGTATATATACATATGTATATATATATATGTATATATATATGTATATAGGTATGTATATATATACATACATATATATATACATTTATATATATATATATATATATATATATATAAATGTATATATATATGTATGTATATATATATATATATATACATATATATATATACATACATATATATATACATATATATGCATATATATATATATATATACACACAAGTATATATATACATATATATATATACACATACACACACACACACACATATATATATATACACACACTGGCAGATATTAGGTGAGTATATGAGTATATATATAACTGAAGCATTGTTGTGCAGACAGATATTGTCCTTGTTGCTAATGCTTACCTGCTTTTCATGTAAGGGATTTTCATTCCACTTTGCCTTCAAAAGCACAGAGTCAGCAGAAAATTTGTTGACTGGGAAATGACAACAACTTTCACTGTTTATACGTCACTGGTTTTTACATGTGAAGTGTGTAGAATGTGAATATTTACACAGACATATATGCATACGAACACACACACACACACATATATGTATATATACATGGTAGGCATTGTAGTTTTCATCTTCCAAATTCACTTCTAAGACATTTATCTACTTAGGATTACAGAGGATCTCACTTGACAAAGATATTATGCAATAAGACTGAACCACATGGTTAACACATACATATACATATGCATACATACATAAATGTATATGATACTCTGTGTTTATGTTGAAGTAACTTTAAGAAAACAGAACATTTACTGAAAGCTCAATACTGAAAGTAGAGCAAAATTTACCACAAGATTTGCTTTGTCTGGGTTTTATTCAACCAATAAAGAAAATTTTCATTCCAATATTTATATAAGAAAGAGGATGAAAAGCTTCTTTAAATAGGAGGAACATTGCTCAGGTGGTGAACTACAATAGTTGATATTCCAAGTAGGAGATTTTATTTTATGGATAGTAGAAATTGATAAAAAAGTTCAAATGTCAGATAATCAACTTCAGAGATAAGTGAAGGTAAGACAGAAGGAAGTAAGAAATGATAAAGAAAGAATAAAGAAAAAAAGAGAATGACATAGAGGCAATAAAGTTCAACAACCATTCAAGTGTGAAACAGGAATGCTAAGGAATTAGATCTATGGAAATAAACTAGTTAAACTATAAGGCTGGAAACATTTTATATAAAGAAGCTTGTCATCTTTCTCTACAGAAACATCGGGAAGAAAAAAAAATTCAGTTTGAATAACTGTCAAGCAAAATTTACAGTCCCAGACATAACAAACTCCATAATATATATTTACATAAATATTGATGCATACATGCACACATACATACATCTATGTATATATTGTATACACAATCACACATGTGTGTGTGTGAGAATATATACACAATTATGTATATTTATATCTATCTATCTCTCTATATATATGCAGATACATATCCATTTCTATCTATCTAGATTTAATAACAGTTTGGCTCAGCTCCATGTTATTTAAAATTTTGTTGGTGAAGAACATGTCCACATCATCAGATGTATAGAGATTTAGATATGTACATATATAGACACACATATGCATACATAAATCTTTCTATCAAACTATCTGTTTGTCTCTCTCTCTCTCTCTCTCTCTCTCTCTCTCTCTCTATATATATATATATATATATATATATATATATTATATATGCATATATATATATATATGTACTATATATATATGTGTATATATATATATATATATATATATATATATATATATATATATATATATATATACACACACACACACACACAGAGACAATCATTGTTATAGTATATCTACATTTCATGCTTGCGTGGATTGACAGGTCAACTGTTGCACAGTGATCATTATTAGCACTTGTTACTTATCTCCTTAAATAAGCTTCAATCTCTTGAGATCAGTTTTCATCACATCCCATGTTTTCCTCTTCTGCATGATCCTTTTGCTGTATTAGCATTTCTTCACTTATATCTCTACATGCATCACATTTCTGTACCATCACAATACTTTTGATTCCTTCTTTACACAATCTATTTCTCAGCATAATTTGTGTTCTGTTTCTTATGGCATAAGCCTTACATATCCATGAAAGCGTAATTACTTCATTGCCTTGTAGTCCTCCATAATCAGTCCTCATGTTTTGCTAACAAGCAACAATACATTTTTTTACGCAAGCATATGCCATTCACCGGGAGAGAGAATCCTTTTTGTTGCCAGCAGAGGCAATAAATCTCAGAACTATGAACACACAACACAATGAAAGCTGAAATAAATTTCTCAGGAACAAACAAGTATAAGGGATTTAGAAAGAACTCAATAGAAAAGAAAAAAAAAACCCCAAAAACATTACCTACTTTGTGTAAAGAATTTAGAAAGATCTTGATAGAAAAGCTAATTAAATCTAAAATATACTTAAATCTAATCTTTCTTAATCATATTAAAATATATATAGACAGACAGCAAAGTATCTTGGGTTGATGTATGTGTATTTCTAATAGAAATACATTGAGGCCAAAAATATACTACTTTCATCACTGGTTGATGAGCATAGGCTGATATTTAAATTGAATATTGTTCAAAATATGTACAGTGTGAAGAAAGAAAGCTGGAAAAATAAGATGAACCATAAGTGCTTCTTATTCAGTCACAATCTGTTTGTGTTGTTGCTAATATCTTTATAGAGAGAACTCAAATCACAAATATTGGCAGTAAAACAAGATCAACCTACATGAGGAGTATGATGAAATTAATGCTGCAATAAAATTCTCAGAATAAAAAGAAATATTTCATGCACAAAGGAGTTAAAGAAAAAAAGTCTCAAATGTAAATGACATAAAAATATGATTAATAGTCTTGAACTAGTCTTTTTCATGGAGCTCTCTCTAAATACTTTACATATGAAATGCTTCTTGTTCTTCAGTACTAATTTTAATGTACTCATTATGTAAGTTGACTTTGACTAGTTTTGCAGTCAATTTTGTGACAACATAAGTTCATTCCGTAAAAGGCATCTACAATACAGACTGATTATGAAAAATCAGAAACACTTTTTGTTGATCCTGTTACTTTCAGGTTTCCTCTTCCATACTGAGGATATTTTGAACTATATGCAATTTGAGCATCAGTCTGCACTCTGAACTTGATGATGATAGTAGCATATTTCTGATTTTGCCAATATGTTTCTATTAAAAAAGTAATGTGCTTAAGGTCTTTTCCTTTTAATACCGGGTTATACATATTTTAATATGTATTACAATGCACCTATTTTAGAGTGCTACTTAGACTTTAGTATAAGATATTTAATACAGATAACCAGAAAGGAGACACATACACATTGCACAAGATGCACTATAATTAGTTATAATGAAGCATTATTCACTAAAAGTGCTCAAAAAATAATTTATATAATTATGATTTATCAGGAGAGGCAATAAAAAACTATTTAACAAATATATGTATGTATGTTTGTCTGTATGTAAAACACACACATATGCAAGCACACACACGAATGTGTGTACTGTCATGCAGTCACATATAAAATCTTTGTTACTAGTTTTAATGTTAGTGTGAATAATCCCTATCAATATTGGCATGTATGATCATGTTTATACTTCCATTGTGTATTTTTTTTACATTTCAAAGCCCATGTGTCATTGTTCTTGTGTAATTAATATCTATCTGACTTCATATTATGTGTGTGTGTGTGTATGTGTGTGTGTGTGTGTGTGAATATATCTGTGTAAATGTGTGTGTGTGTATATATATATATATATATATATGTACATACATACATTGATACACCTCTCCCATATATGTATGTACGCATGTATATATATATATATATATGTATGTATATATAAATGTGTGTGTGTGTATATATATATATATATATATATATATATATACACACACACACACACATTTACACAGATATATTCACACACACACACACATATACATACATGTGTATGTATAAAACTGTAAAAAGCCCTTCACTCTTTTAGCAGAAATATAATATCATCTGTGCCATTTTAACATTGGAGAACTGTGTGTTATGACAATGAATAATGTACAATGTCAGGGTGTATATAAAAATTAACAAGTGAGAATTGTATTTTGAAATAAAATAATGGCTTAAATTATCGCCTTAAATATATTTATCATAAGAAAAGCAGAAAAAAAAAAAGGAGCATTTTTCAAACTTCTTGAGCTGTCAAAAATGAAAGACTAACAAGACACCGGTGTAAATAGTTTGAAAATGTTTACGAACTTATCTACATAGATAAGAATGTTTTAATATATTTTTAGATAACATTATTAATTTAGTCCTATAATTTTTCAAGCTTCAAACATTGATTTGTTTTATGTATGGTAATTCATAACCTAACGTTGAATTTTAATATAATGTGGTCAGCAGTTTCTCTCCATGAATCATTCTTACAATTTCACATGATGGCTTCCACCAACATACACTTTTTTGTTTAGTTACTACACTTACTTGCTTGCTACATGTGTTTCAAACGATATCATCTGAAGTATATGATATCAAACATTTCATCACAGAAAGAGGCTTAGAGCAAAAAATAATAACAATAATAATAATAAATAAATAAATAATAAATAAATGAATAAATAATAATAATGATAATAATAATAATAATAATAATAATAATAATAATAATAATAATAATAATAATAATAATAATAAAGTTTTTAAAAATAGAGAAAGAAAAAAAATCAAAAAGCTATTCAAAATAGATTTTGAACTATATTGCACTTTTACAATTGATTTATAATGTCAAGATATTTTTGAAATATACAACCAGAGCTCTTATTGTAACATTTAAAACATTGACCATAAGGATCAAATAAAAGATTGAAGAATAACATCAGGGATGAAAAACTGGGACTTCAAACAATTCCATTGATAATACTGGAATAAATTTTTTTGCAAAGAATATTTAACAGTTAAAATGTTAAGCTTTGTGTAGTATTTTATGTCGTAAAAATCCTGCTTTCACAATTTGTTCACCGGTTGAACATTTGAATAAAACATAAGATTATAAGTTAAGGGGGGTTTTTTTTGTCTTTTTTTTTTCATATTCAATGGAATGGAAGTCACTTAATTAAGGGTAAAAGTATTTACAGATTTCTTTTTAATGTTAATATTTTTTTTATGTTAATTATTTTTCTAATTAAAAAAATATCAATTTCTGGAATGGTCTACTGATACATTTTTTTTATGAAATAGTTCAGATAACCTAATCATTTCATATAGAAACTTTCATAAAACTTATATATACCATTAGTTGTAAATGAAAAAAAAAATGTCCTCAGCAGAAAATTTTCTTTCTTTAGAGTCACTTTGAATGTTTTTTGTTTTTTTTTTAAAGTTTTTTTTTTTTTCTGAGATAAGGATTGAAGATAAAAATTTGAAGGGAGAAAAAAAAAATCAATATATAATTTCAAGTAGTCTGCTCCTTCATTTTAATAAAGCTATTTCTTTAAAAACGGGGAACACATGCACTTTTGTTTTTATCTTTGAAAAGGAGTGAAAGAAAAATTTCAAAAGAAAAACAGAAAAGATCTCGATATATTATTTCCTGTAATGAAATCATGCTTTACTGTAATCAAATTATTACGTAGTTTACTGTAATCAAATTAGGTTTTTTTTTTACCATATGTTTGAGCAAATGTATTTTTATCAGTCAATAAAAACCCAAGATAAAGTGATTACTTACAATATTGGTTAATCTATTGAACGGTATGTACAGTCATCTATACCTAATGTCTTACTTCTTTTAAACATTTCATCCTACCCCCATATGTTTTCACAGAAACCTTCAACATTATTTCTTAGTGATTAATTACACAGTATTTCAACCTTTCATTTATTTTACACCCCGCCCAAACACAAAAAAAAAAAGAAAAAGAAAAGAGACTGTACATTAAATGATTAATGAATTGCCAAACTTTGTTGGCAAAACATTTGATGATCATCAACTGAGTTATGATAGTATGAAGAACTGTACAACCGTTAAATGATCTATATACAATTGACAAACTTCAGTTACTTACACACATGTACATACTCACATGCTTTTTGTATACACATCAATGAAAAAGGAAAAAAATTGTTAGATTTGTGTTGTTTTTCAGCTGTTATGCTTAGTAATATAGTGTTCGAAGGATACTGTCTTTTCATTTCTTTCCTTTTCTATTTTCTATTTTCCAACCACCATAATATTTAAGTGTTTATTTCCAATGAAGAGCATGTGCTCTTGAGTTATCAGGAAATTAAATTCTTCCCTGTTCATGAACTGAGAAATAGCTTGATTACATTTTGTTTAGTACTTTTTGTTTTTCAGACAATGCCAAAAAATTCTTTTACTAAATCAGGAATAAACATTCTGTCCATTTCAAGCTCTAATAGATCCTCAGAATGCTTTAAACTTATAGTACGTAGTTCCGTAATTCGAGAAAGCAAAATAGCGAAAGAACAGCCCCCATGTGTACGCTTTTGAATTTCATAATCATAAAGTGCATCAACAAATGTTTCTTGGAATTTTTCAACCATTTTTGGATTTTTTAATCCTGGACGATCTAAGAAAGAAAGAAAGAAAGAAAGAAAGAAAAGAATAATTCAATCAATAAAAAAACCATTGATAAAAACTGATTATGACTTTTAATGAAAAACAGAAAACTATTAATAAAATAGGTTAGAGACAATTGTTGTTTCACCCAGATTAGTCCAAACAGAACAGATCTATGATCAAAAGCATTCCAGCAATGACCATTCTCTTTCTATTTTTGCTATTGTGTATTCCGTTTCTATATTCTCCAATGTGTCCATTCTTTTTTAAGATGATAGGGTGCAGTTTGAGGGAGATTAGATTGTTACTTCTGGAAGACCAAATGATCATACAAATACTCATACACTTGTTGTAGCTATTCATGGTACAGACATATCATGGATAGATGAAACAATCTGACATACCCGAGACATTGTTCTTCAGAGCATTTTACTCTCTTTACTCTGGAGTATACAACATTTAGAAGAGAAACCTTGTGGTTTATTCAGTAAACTACAAAACTTCTCTTCTTATAGGGGATCAAAATATTTGAAGTTACTTAAATCTTTAGCATTTAAATTGGCCATACCTGCCAAAATATTCTACTAGTTTTATGTTCAAATTGGTTAGATCCAGCCTCCTACACCTACCCTACAGTGTTATTCTAAAAATAAATAACCACATCATCAAAATCTCAAAGCTATGAAATAAAGCATGACTAATTAAAAAAATTCTAACTATTGGGTCATCCCCAAAATAATATGTTTTTTTTATACTTCTTTTATTTTTCAAAGTTAAGATAAACAAAATTCTTTTTTTAATCTAAATTACACTCTCCTTCATTCTCTACAATGCTCTTCCATCTATCTAGTAGACTCGCAAAGCCCCTCTTCCAAATTCACTTGTCCGTGATGAAAAATACTCCTCCAGTACTGTTCTGATGGGGCAATGTCTGGAGAATATGGGGGAAGGGCATCATTTCCCATTCAAACTACTCCAGCCTTTGGAATGTCATTGCTGTATGTGGCTGAGCATTATCCTGGTGGAAGAACATTTTTCATCTTGAAACCAAAGATGGTTGTTTTTCTTCTAGCACTGAATTACTAACAGTATATCTCCTAAGTTATCATTCGGTTTGGGTTTAAAAGTTCAAAGTGAACTAAACCTTTCATATCCCACCAAATAGACAACAACACCTTACATGGGTGAAGACCTTCTTTAACCTAGGGTGCTGGTGTTTCTCCTTTCCCTAACCACTGTCTTTGGCACTTGACATTCTTATAGGGAACCCATTTCTCAACACCAGTCACTATTCAGTCCGAAAAAGGTTCATTCATGAGACATGACAACAAAGAAGAGCACACATTCACTCTCTGCATGCGATTAGTTTGCAAGGAACCCACTGACCCCATTTGCTGACTTTTCGGATGGCAAATCCAAGCTTCTCTCCTAGTTTCTCAACAGTTACGATAGGATTTCATTCCACCAGGGTTTTCAGGACGTCCTTGCTGAGCTCTACAGATCTTCCAGGACAAGGCTTATCTTCTTGGCTGTAGTTTCTGGATCAGAATTTCTGGAACCACTGTTGACACTGGCTTATGCTTATTGTCCAATTCCCATATACTGCCTTAATATTCCTCACACTTTCCATTGTGTTGTTGTCTTTATTGAATTCATAAAGTAAAATATGCCAAATATACTCATTTATCACTTCCACTACAGCTTTGGAAAAAAAAACTGTTAAAATCGAACTGCACTCTTCAAAACCTTCTCTAAGAATAAGAACAAGGTAAAATTACTACCTGCTTTTATAACAAGTTGATGCGGGTCGTTTATCCTGCCTTCTTCCAACTTTTAATTCATGCAATTGAAAAAACTGCATTATTTATGGGATGACCCAATAAATAAATTCAACAGAGTAATCTGAATATTAAATGGTTAAAAATACTGATTCAAGAGTAAAGTACACATGGGAAATGCCCATGATCATTGCAGGTTTTCTGAGATAGGTGGCAAGGAAAGTTATACTCAGACTGGTCTGAATGTTAGCAATAGAATAGGTTTATTGCTATCCAGGATGCAGGAGTGGGAGGAAGGGGCATTTACTCATTTCCTGCTACGAAACCAGAGTTAGGTACCAACTCTTAAATATTTTCAGATTTCAGGAAGAATTTACCATGCTTCTAGGAAATTATAAGTTCACTTAATTTTTTTTATTTTTTGAAAAATGTGTGTGTGCACATAGAGGGGAAAAAACAAGGAACTGAAAACATTTATGCTTTAATTCATATTGTAAGTATTTATAGTATTCAAAAAAATATGCCTTGCACATTTTTGGATGATGTTTATATATTTCAAGAATTCAGCCTTTTAACATATCTGCATTCATGAGGTAAATTATATGGTTTTTCTAATTGTTTTTATGTTTGAAATAAATGACACTATTTTTGTTTAGACTTATGCTGGATTCATGACAACATACTTTATTTGTTTTTCTCTAGACAATATTTAATATTCTTGAGTTAGTAAAAACCACTTGCTTTTATTTTGTAGTATTTGCTCACTTGGACAAGTACAACTCTGAAGTTTTGAAAGCTTTAACCAGGCTACAAAAACCCAGAGGAATGCTGCTACATGTTTCCTAAAAGAGGATGACTTCACAACAACTTCACTTTACAAAACATTGCATCTCATACAAAATCTATCAGGTCATCCCATAAGTTCTGTCTGAATTTTGAATAAAGAAAACAAATGATCAAATGTTATATTTAATTGAAATTTAATCATCAATGTATTTTCCCTGATTATCTATGACTTCCTTCCATCTATTTACAAGCTTTTTAATCCCATCAATGTAAAACTCTTGTGGTTTCAAAGTGAAGAACTCTGAAATGTCAGTTTTGACCTCCTCCTGGCTTGCGAAAGTTATGTCCCACAAATGATTCTGCAAGCTACGAAACAAATGGTAGTCTGAAGGAGCAAGGTTGGGAGAATAAGGTGGATGAGAAATTTTTTCTCAACCAAGCTCTTCAATCTTCTATGATGTGATCTTTGCAGTTCGCGGTCGCGCATTGTCCTGATGAAACATCACTCCTTTTCGATTCACTAAAGCAGGTCTTTTTTCTTCAAAGCTTGGTTCAAATGCTCTAATTGCTGACAGTTGATTTGAGCATTGATTGTTGCATTAGGTGGTAACAATTCAAAGTGAATTACTCCTTTGCAATCCCACCAGATAGGGAGAACCTTTTTTCCATGAAGTTCCCTTCTTGGTTGTGGTTGAGCCTTTTCCCTTTTGCCAAACTGCTGTTTACGATGTTTAACATTTCGATAGAAGATCCATTTTTTTGTCACCAGTCACAAGTCTATTCAAAAAGGGTGAAATGAGTCAAGAGAATGGAGAGAAGAGCAGATGTCAACTTGGGATTTGCGGTTACTTTCAGACAATTCACAAGGCACCCATTTTCCAAGTTGTTGAAGATGACAATAAACAGTTGTATGGTTTGAACTAAGCTTTATTGCCAATTCTTCAACTGATAATGCAGGATTTTCTTCAAGTAATGCCTCAAGGAGCTTATCATCAAACTCAACTGGACATCCTGTTCGATCTTCAGTTTCAAGGCTGAAATCTCCACTTCTGAATTTTGCAAACCATCTTCTGCAAGTTCTTTCATTGAAGCATTCTCTCCCATAAACTGAGTATATGTTTCAAGTTGCTTTGTCTGCAGAGTTTCCTCTTTTGTACTCATAGAGCATTATGTGCCTTAAATGCTCTTTGGATAGTTCCATGTTAGAAGGGGTTTTAATCAAAGAAATTTTAATTCTATTATTCTGTAAAATAATATTTAATTAATTTAAATGTACACAAATACATAAAAATAATTTTTAATTCCATTAGACATTCTAAAATACTATTAAATTTCATTCAATTTTAAAAAAGGTAAAATCAGACAGAACTTATGGGATGACCTGATATATTAACAAAATTCACATTACAGTAAAAAAAAAAAAAAAAAAAAAAAAAAAAAAAACTATATGAAGAAAGAATAGGCTTTCAAACTCAAGCATGCTCTAATAATGACCCTGAAATCAAAACTACTCAAAGACAGAAATCCAAACATATTTACAAGACATGAAGTAAGAGACTTCCAACAAATACCTCAATAAATGTATTCATTGGAAGTTTCTGGAAGATGTCACCAGTAATCCTTGAGAAAACTGGTAATGTTAGAAAAATCAGCAATACAGGAAAAATGTAAAATAGTTGAATTATATATCTCACCTGAAAAAATGCAAATTGCTGTGAGAAGTGCATATTCAGCATTATCCACACAAAGGTTTACCAGACTTTGGAAGAAAGTAAATGCAACTTCTGCATAATTGTTGACACCAAGAGATTTTAAATTTTCTTTAGTAACAGGTATCCCAGTCATAAAAACTATCGTCTTTGTTTTGTAATCATAACACCTGGAGGCTCTTAATGTCGTAACTTCATTGGATGCTTCCTGTGGGAATAATAAGATAAAAAAAAAAAGATTTGTTGAAATTTTTTAACATTATCAATTCATTGATGCCATTGTTGTTAAGGTCAAACCTGATGAAGCAGTCTTATAATCAAGGACATTCCAGAAAATGACCATCTAATCTTGTTACAATAAGCTCTGAGTATGTAGACCTATGATCAAATATGTTCTGACCATGACCACCCTGTCTTGTACATTTTTTTAGAAGACAGTAGTAAACTGTGTTTGAATGAATTTACTTGTTGCTTCCAACAAGGCAAATGTCCATACCAAGGCTGCCTCTGTTTTTCAGTTATTTTGCATTTAAGACCACATCAAATATGTCTCTTTTTAAGAAGATGGTAGAGAGACTTGACTAATATTAGTAGCAGATCAAATAACTGCACAGAGGAGTTATTATTGGTTTATTTATATATACAATCTACTAATATAATTAGAAGTCTCTCTCTCACAACACACATACTGATATGCATATGAAAAGCAATTAGCTGCCAAGGTACTTTCAGTGTCTGAAATTCATGGAAATACAGTCATGTTGTTTAGTTAGCTGAGCTAATGATACTTTCACTACACCTGTATTTCATGGAAACACTAACAAATCATTTAGTTAGATGAATGTTATAAAGAAATTTCCATTCAACTTAACTGCCCATGCATATATTTTATATATTTTTTACAAAGAATACATTGCATCTCACACAAAATCTATACTAAGATTCACATGACAGTAAAAATAAACTATACATGAAGAAAGAATAGGTTTTCAGACTCAAGCACACTTTAATGATGAATATGAAATCAAAACAATCTATCAGGCAGAACTCAAAACATGTAGCTTTCCCTGAAGTTAAAAGCAGATTAACTAAACATGAAACGAGAAACTTCCAACAAATATCCCCAAAAAGATATTTGTTGGAGGTTTCTAGAAAATGTCACCAGTAATCTTGATAAAACTGACATTGTTATTAGAAAATTTAGCGATGCAGAAAATATGTATGTATATCTATTACTTATTAAGTGATAAAGACGAACATGAATTTTATTTAATTAATCTCACAGCAGTTTATTGCAAATAATTAATTATAAAGTTAGATATTTACCATCTATGGATTTTCCAAGGATACACAGTAGTTTATATATAAACTATATAGTTTATATAACATAGTTAATATATAAATTAGACTGTTTATACAACATACACATAGACTGTTTATACAACATACACACATGCACATACCTGTGCATGTATTTTATGTCTTTGTTGAAATTCATTTAATCAAAACTGATTACAGTCATATCTTATCTGGTGCTATAACCCTCTATAAACATTTCTTTAGAACTCTTAAAACAAATTTATCCTTATTATTTCTCTGACTTTTAAATCCATCATTAAGATCTCTCACTGCTGTCAATGAATTTTATAACTTTTAATTCTCAATTCAACATTTTTCATCTTAAATTTAATGATTTTCAATCAATGTATCATTCTTTATTTATTTATCTTTTTCACGTATATTTTTACCTCATGTATTTCTTATTTCTATTCTAAATAATAATAATAATATATTGATATGTTCCTTATCTTGGTGTATCTATTCTGTTGTATGAATTTATGATATTGATCATCATCATCATCATCATCGTCGTAAATCATAACCATAGGATGATTATCTACATTTTTTTCTCTTCTTAAATCAAGTTCGACCTGAGCACTTTCAAGCAATTGCATGAAAAAAACATTTTTTGAAAGAAAAAAAACAATACACCCACACACACACACATGTATATATATATATATATATATATATATATATATATATATATATATATATATATATATATATATATATATATATATAAGCAGTGATGGGTCCTCATTTAAGTCCAACATAATTAGATATTATTCATGATGCAAAATATGTACACATATTTTTATCATTTGTACCTATAACAGTGTTTCAAAACAAACAAGTTACCAAAATGGTCTCAAGATTAATAATAACAATAATCTTACCTTTAATAAAACAATTTGATCTTCTTTGGGCAATTCATCAAACCCTGGCAATCTTTTAGCAAATTCAACTACCAGTTTTGTCATTGCAACACATACTAAAGCCATCTGTTTTAGCATGTTATTATGGAGTTCACCTTTAGTTTTTGTGCTTAAGATGTTTGTTTCCTACAAAAATAATATATGCCATCTTCAATACATCTCAGTGTTTATTTAAATTGGTAATACATTTTTATGAATTACAAGAATAAATTCAGAAGGGAAAAAAGGCCTTTTTGCAATTGGACCTTTTCACAATCTCCAATAACATAATGTAATTTTAACATGGAAAAAGAAATGTAAAATAATTATTGAACTAATAACTACATCAATATCACATCAAGTAAGTAACTACTACTACTACTACTACTACTACTACTACTACTACTACTACTACTACTACTACCACCACCACCACCACCACCACCACCCTTCTGTCGCCGCCGCCACCACCACTACCACCATTACCAACGTTACCATAGCTGTAACATCTGATTTTACATGACTGTAAGTTGTATAAATCTGCAGTATGACATACTGCATCATTTCAGTTAGGCTGAATCCTATTATTGTTTTCCATGTTTTGCTCTGTCAGTTCATTGTAATTTTCATTGAGAACACCCTATCTCTTTGCCATACATATCAATATCAGTTTAATTGCCACTCCAACAAACATTTGCTTAACGCTTTAATATTCAGTTGCTTTATCAACTGACATGCAGAAATCTTTCATGCAGTTTAATGTTGCACACCCAATGGGTTGTATCAACTTGTTTCTTGCCAAATTTCTGTGAATCCTTCTGATTTCATTTACCAACAGAGGTAATTGCTTCCTTACTACTAATCCGCATGAAAGCTGTGAATTGGGAGAACTATTGAAAGCATTGAATAGAATATCTCATATTATATATCCTAGCTTTATGCACTCTGAGTTAAAATTCTGTCAACGTCAACTTTGCCTTTCATCATTTTGAAATTGAAAAAAAAAGTACCAGTCCAATACTGGATCAGTTTTCTCTCTCTCTCCCTTTCTGGTTGAAATTCGCTATGGCTAAATCTTGAGAAGGGCAATCTCTGCAAGATTTAAAATGTCTGTGATGTCATATATTATGATGTTTTCCCCGCAACTCAATTGGGAAAACTACACTCAACTGTACCCCTCTAGAATTCTTACCGTGGCCACATTTTTGTGAAGTGATTGACAGATATCTGTTTAATTGCATTGATCTCACCAACCTACAAAGGACAAGGGTACTGTGCCCTCTTTCATTTACTTAATAATCCTTTCTACTACAGGCAAAAAGCTAGAAATTTTGAGGGACAGGGATAGTTGATTACATCAGCCCCAGTACTCAACTGCTACTTATTTTATTGACCCCAAAAGGATGAAAGGTAAAGTTGATCTCAGCAGAATTTGAACTCAGAACATAAAGCTAGAAGAGATGTCACTAAGCATTTTGTCCAGTGTGGTAATGATTCTGCCAGCTTGCTGCCTTTCATTTACTTAATAAAACAAAACTTTCCCTAGAACAATCTCCTAAATTATAGGAAACTATTTTACAGTCTCCACAACAAGGTCCAGTCTTTGCTGTGGCGTGGTGACTTGTGTGCATCAATGACCCAGAGAACTATGCCAGTGGAGTGCAAGCTCTTGGTAGGGCCTCCCACGCTGGACAGGTTCAAAGGATAGAGGCCAAGTTAATATTGACCATTGCCCTGCTTAAATAAAAAGGGGTTTGTGTAGTTCAAACACCTCCTACCTAGAAAAAGCAAAGTTACAGAAGCATTGAAGACAATACAAAAACATTAACATTTGAGAAAGGAAAAGACAGCTCAGAGTCAAGAACAGTGGAGAAAATTCATTGTTGGCCTGTGCTCCATAGGGAGAGAAGGACTTGAGAAGAAGAGAATTTACAATGTCTAGTAAGCTATATCAAAAGCACATAGACATCATATTTTTGGTGCTCCTATACCTGAATATCACTATTCATGTAACTCTGTAATCAATACTCTCATTTAGATACCTAAAACTCTGCATCTCAACCAGTCTGTTAGAATTCTGAGCACCCTGATTACTCTTCATTTTGTTTCTACTAACTTCCAGCCTACATATTAACAACAGGGACTTTCCTAAATACTTATAGTTTTTATTGTTTTCTATTTCTAACAAGTACTTTGGACATTGTTGCATTGACATTTAAACATTTGTATCTTCAATATCTGATACATTTTCTGTAGCTCTTCAACAAATTCTCCAAAGCAAACTGCTCCTCAGTATATGTTCTTCTCAATGAGGATACCATATATAGAAATTTTGTGAACAAATACCTACAAGGACTACAGTTGTTCAATCAAAAAGTTTTTTAAAACAACCAATTTATTGGTGTTGTTTGCTCTACTTGAGCAAACCAATGGCCTTGTGGCAATATCTAAATAAATCAATGTTTCTGTCAGTAACCATTTTGCCTTCATTATGAGAATGTTGTCTTAAGATTTATGTACTAAAATATGTATTGTATTGGCTTCAGCAGGTTACTTTGTAAAAGAACAGCAGCATTTAGCAGGCTGTGCTACTATGTAGACCTGTTGCTTGCAAAACCAGGCACAGTATAAAAACAGTCCTAAACTCTTAACTAATTGGGTTAATCGCTACAATGACAAGAAAAGAGCTCAAGGTATAGTGAACACCCACCAGCATACTCAATTCTTTACTGAATTTGACAAAGCATTTCTAATTTTATCTACAAAGAAATTGTAAATCAATCTAATTAAAATACATTTTGCATAGAACCCTGATATACTAACTTGTTTTATAGAATTCTTTAAACCATACATTAATTTTATAAAATATAAAATTTTTGCCAATATATGTATATCTTATATTAGATAATACATTTATTGATTTATATAGTTGACTGTATTAAGTGTATTAATCTGCAAAAATCTGAAACCATATTAATTAATCGTTAAAGCTATCCTTGTCTTGACATATTTTCTATAATCCTATCTAGTTTTATGTTAATCAGACATCAATATTTATACATATTAACTCTTCAGAAGTAGCCAGAATGTTGTATTTATGAAATTCAGTTAATTTCTCAACCAAAAGGCATTATAATTTTCACAAATCTTTAGCTCAAGGATTATCTATCTGCATGGTAAAAATTTACAAATAATTTGACAACTGCTGACATGTTAGGATACAGGTATCTCTGTGTAGTTAAGAAGTTTGGTTCATAACCATGGGGTTTCAGGTTTGATTGTGCTACATGGTAAGGAAAAAGAAATCAAAGATTTTAATTAAAAATACTGTTGTTGGTATTTGTTCCACAAGTGAGGCAATGTCTTGCCATTCTCATCATCAGAAGAACAGTGAACCTGTGACTAGCCTATTGGAAGCTAATTATGATATTATTCACTTAAACCATTAGCATTTAAGCCGGCCATATCTGACCAAAATATTCTACCTGTTTTATTTTCAAATTGGCCAGATTCAGCCTCTCACACTTATCCTAAAATATTATTCAAGAAATAAACAATCACGTCATTGAAATCTCAAAGCTACAAGGTAATACATGATTAATTCAAAACAATGTGAATAAAAAGCATTACATTTGACAGAGAAATCTGAATACAAAAGGGCTAATGTGATACAAAACAAAGTTACATGCTGGCATAGATGTGTGGTAAGGAAATTTGCTCTGTGACCATGTGGTTTTAGGTTCAATTCCACTTTTCAGAAGTTTGGGCAACTGTAATCACAGGTTAACTAATACCATGTGAGTGAACTTTGGTAAAAGACTGTGCATAAAGCCATCGTCTGTGTGTGTGTGTGTGTGTGTGCATGGATGTGTGTCTGTGTGTATGCATGTCTACACTGGTTTTAAAACCAGTGATGTTTATGGTGTGTCTCTTTAAGTCTTGCAACTTGTGGTTCAAGAAAAAGAGATTGATAAAATAAGTGCCGCACAAACATAAAGGACAAGTGGGTGATATGAACAAATCATTCCTTGAAGCTGGTGCTCCAGCATAGCCACAGGCTAATGACTGAATCCAGTCAAAGAATAAAAGAATAAAGTTACCAAAGTTCTCTCCTCACCTCATCAATGCTGTTAATACATTTCTCCTGAGGGTATTCATATTTTTCCTGATAATAAACTAATTGGTTTATCAGAGTTTGTTTGTCTTCAGATAACTTTTCCAAAGGGTTCGAACTTTTGATAAAAATTGATGGACGATGAAAGTAATGGTCAGCATCATCTACAGGGGCTTTAGGAACTTCAGGATTTAACACTTTCTCTTCATTCTGAGTTGGCACATCTTTTTTGTGCAGTTTTTGTTTAGCTTTCCGCCTTATATCACGAGCCTTGCACTGGTCATGGGATAATAAACCTAGAATAGAGAGAAAAAATAATTCATAACATTTTTTTTTCAGAAATAAGCAATGTGTGTGTGCATACTTATATATATATACATACATACATACAGACTTACACTCATAAGTGTTGGGCTCCCAGTCATGAGGTAGTGAGTTCAATTCCTGGACCAGGCTGTGTGTTGCATTCTTGAGCAAGACACTTGCTCCAGTTCACTCATCTGTAGAAATAAATTGCAATGCCACTGGTGCCAAGCTGTATCAGCTTTTGCTGGACAGAATCAGTGATAGGGAGAGAGGAGGCTGGTATTCCATAAACAACCATGCCCAGACTTTTGCTTCTGAGGGGAACCTTCTAGGTGCAATCCCATGGTCATTCATAACCGAAAGGGTTCTTTACCTCTTTTTATACATACATATTCATTCTTTTATTTAACATTCATTTTTCCATAGTAGCATATGCTTTTAAAAATCTTTGGAATAATAAATCCCATACTTGTTTTTCAAGCATAGGCTGGCAACAGGAGGAGTATCCAGCCACAAAATCCTATTGCAAATAGTCTATTCATTGCTCTTTCAGCAAAGAAAAAATAATGTTAATCTATCATGATCAATCAGATACTTAATCATCATAAATGGTGAACTTTGAAGTAATTATAACTGTTAATTACTCTTTTACTTGTTTCAGTCATTTGACTGCGGCCATGCTGGAGCACCGCCTTTAGTCAAGCAAATTGAACCCAGGACTTATTCTTTGTAAGCCTAGTACTTATTCTATCTGTCTCTTTTGCCGAACCGCTAAGTTACAGGGATGTAAACACACCAGCATCAGTTGTCAAGCAATGTTGAGGGGGACAAACACAGACACACACACACATATATACATATACACATATACGATGGGCTTCTTTCAGTTTCCGTCTACCAAATCCACTCACAAGGCTTTGGTTGGCCCGAGGTTGTAGTAGAAGACACTTGCCCAAGGTGCCACGCAGTAGGACTGAACCCGGAACCATGTGGTTGGTAAGAAAGCTACTTATCACACAGCCACTCCTGCGCACATGAAATTTGAATAATATATTGATTTCTATATCATCAGGTCAAATATTGTAGGAGAGAATAATTTGACTGAACCTAATTAGTGTATGGTTGGTACTTGATACATCAACCATGGCAAGATCAAAGGAAAATTTGACACCAGCAGAATGAATTATAGGAACATGAACTAAAAAATAGGCTATTTAAATCTTTAGCATTCCGATTACTCTGCCAAATGTAGTGCTTCTTTATTTACATGGTTTTGAAGGAATCTTGTAGTTTTGCGATTTTGATGGTAATCTTTTATTCTTTTACTTGTTGCAATCATTTGACTGTGGCTGTGCTGGGTTATAGTTGTAGAAATCGACCCTGGGACTTATTCTTTGTAAGCCTAGTAATTATTCGATTGGTCTTTTTTGCCAAACTGCTAAGTTATTGGGACATAAACACACCAGTATTGGTTGTCAAGTGATAGCGGAGGGACAAACACAGACACACACAAATATATACATACATACATATATATATGGTGGTTGTCTACTCCTTATGCAGAGTTTGACCACCTCCTGCACCTACACCTTAGAACCATCAAGGCATCTGGTGTAGCTTTTTAAACCAGACAATGTTCTTAAAAGACACCCACATAGATTGCATATCTGATTTGGACCAGCAAGAACTGCAGATAAGTTCTGATTGTTGTGGATCTTAAAATGTCTTTTGAGGCCTCCGTTAGATTTGCAAACCTTCTGGCATACGTTGCATTCAAAGGTGTGCACAGACATATAGGCAGAATAGTTAATGGAGGTTCATTTTCCATGGTTTCCATGGGTTTGCAAATGAGATTTGAGCCTAGCAAAAGAAAGGCATGGTCTATCACAAACAGTGCACACAAAAAGGTCATTGTGATTCACCTTCTTGATCATAACATTCTTCCTTAGATCTCTTTTGAGTCTTTCATGCATTATCCTGGCCTCTTCAAATGCTTTCACTCCACTCCACACACACACATATGATGGACTTCTTTCAGTTTCTGTCAACCAAATCCACTCACAGGGCTTTGGTTGGCCTGAGGCTATAGTAGAAGACACTTGCCCAAGGTGCCACACTGGGACTGAACCTGGATCCATGTGGTTGGGAAGCTAGCTTCTTATTTCATTATTGCCCACAAGGGGCTAAACATAGAAGGGACACACAAGGACAGACAAACGAATTAAGTCGATTATATCGACCCCAGTGAGTAACTGGTACTTAATTTATCGACCCCGAAAGGAAGAAAGGCAAAGTCGACCTTGGCGGAATTTGAACTCAGAACGTAGCTGCAGACGAAATACCGCTAAGCATTTCACCTGGCGTACTAACGCTTCTGCCAGCTCGCTGGCTCTTACCACACAGTCATGCCTGCACCTATATGTTTGTATATTTTTAGAATGACACTGTAGGATAGGTGTGAGAGGCTGGATCTGGCAGGTTTGTCTATAAAACAGGCGAAATATTTGGGTCTAATATGGCTGGTTTAAATGCTAAATGGTTAATCTAATAATGCCACCCTCAACTTTAAAACTAAAATAATATAAATACCATTATGGATAAAATACTTTCCTCTACATACAATGATGTTTCTTATTAAAAACAAGTTAAGTATATTTTCAATCGGAAAATATATAACTGTAAAGTTTGATAAAAGATAGAGACAAAAATAAATGTTATTCAATTATCACAAATATTTGTATTTAAAAAAAAATGAAATTTTAATCAGCATTTACTTACATTCTTGTTTCATTCCAACTTCTCGACATCGTAAAAGTCTACAGGCTGGACATTTCCGTCTCATCCACATATCAATTTCACAATTGCCACCATATTTACATGTGTACACTGCATTCCTAGTAATACTTCGTCGGAAGAAACCTATGAAATATTACAAATACAGAATAAATGTAATAAACTGAATTTACAGATTCAAATTTGGCCACTGTGTCAGCAAATTGTTTTGATCTTTAGTTTAATGAACCCATATACAATTTTATTTGTTTTACATCTATTTTCCATGCTAGCATGGGCTAGATAAATATATCAATGAGGCATTGTTTTACAATGAGATGCTCTTCTTGTTATTAATGTTTACCTGTTTTTCAAGTGAGGGATTTCTTATTTCACATGTCTTTGAAAGTGTAAAGTGAACGGACAGTTTGTTGGCAAGTAATGACAACAATACTGCTCAGATTTATGTAAAGTCCAACTGTAAATACACACACACATATACAATGGGCATCTTTCAGTTTTCATCAATGAAATCTTCTTAGAAAGCTTTGATTGGCCTAGAGGTATAGTTGAAGATTCTTGTCCAAATTTATGCACTGTAGGATTGAACTCAAAACCAGGTGGATGGAAAGTAAACTTTTTAATTACACAGCCATGTCAGGAAAACTAAAATTGGTAGAGCTCCTTTACAACATGTCAAGTTTGAGAAACAACCTGAAGCAGTTTCAGCTGTTGAAGATGCATCTGGTCAAGTGACAACAACTCTCAGACTACAAAGACTTGTAAGTTCATTAACACCATAATAAATCTCTTGAATAAAATCTATTATATTACTGGTACTTATTGAATCAATTCATGAGATTCTGAACTTGATGCAATAAAGCTTCTTGTCAGGTTTTGTGTTTATGGTGTATAAAATTAATAATCTTAGTAAAAGATATATTTCAGTTTTGTTTTAAACATTCCGCTTGCTAAATGTGATTAATCTAATTTACCTTAGTCATTTGCTAAGGTAAATTTCAATAAGTAAAAATTATTTTTTAGTTGATAGTACACAATTTTCTTTATACCAAGTCTGAAGCAAACAGAATTAAATTGCAACCCTATTTGGAAATTTTGTGAACACATGCTTATGAAGAATATATTTAGTTGAGTGAAGAGACAAGTTTATTCTTGCAGTTGTTGGCTAACCTCAGCTTTATCTGATCAGACCCATGATATGGGAACAATATTTAAACAAAATCTTTTCTAGCAAAAGCTGTCTTGATTATATCATAGGATGTTGTTCTAAGACTTATGTACTAAAATACATAACTTCCAGTTTTAATGTAATGTATGTAGTTCCTAGAGGAAAATTGAACTACAACATTTAACAAGTTGTGCTATCATGTAAATCTGATGCTAATAGCAAGCAAAATGAGAGAAAGAAATAAAACAGTTTCACCATTGCTTTATTTCAAAATGCCACTTTAAATCATAAAAGTTGCTGAGTTTCAGAAACAAATATATGACCCATTTGATTATGTCGATTAGTACAAATTTTATAGAGCCATTTTTAAAATGTCAAAAAAAAAAAAAAAAAAAAAAAAAAAAAATTCCTGTCTTTTACTAGAGTTCCATATTTAAACTACTGAGAAGCCATGTATTTTATGTATAAAATATTAGATATTCATTAGTATCCATTATGAACTGATAATCAAAAGAAATATTATACAATCAGTCTGTAATGGACAAAAGTAATATCTCCTAATACCAGGTAAATAAGTTGATATGTAATAAATGAATAATATAAAAATGATAAAAAGTTAGAAAGATAAATGTGATGTGTTTTCTTATAAAGAATCAGGACCTAATACATTTTTTTAAAACTTTACAAAACACGAGAAAGCTGTTTAATTCCATTTAAACAAGTTAGAAATGTTTCATTTTTTTTTCTATTATTATTAAGATGATTCTGTTATTATATAGCTTTCTTTAACTTTCAGTAATCTTTTATCTTTTATCATTTACTTGTTTAGGTCTTTGGGCTGTGGTCATGCTAGAGTACTGTCTTGAAGGGTTTGGTCAAACAAATTGATACTAGAGCTTATTTTTACGCCTAAATACTTATTCTATCAGCCTTTTTTGCCAAACCACTAAATCACAGAAGTGTAAACAAACTAACACTAAGTGCTAAGTGGTAGTTGAACAAACACAAAGACACAAATACAAGGATGTGCACACACACACACTATAGGCTTTTTCAGTTTCTGTTTACCAAACCCACTAACAAGGCTTTGGTCAGCCTGGGGCTATCGTAAAAGATACTTGCTCAAGATGCCACACAGTAAGACAAAACCTGGAACTACGTGGTTGAGAAGTAAACTTCATACCACACAGCTTTGCTTGTGCCTATAAATAAATAATTTTGCATTGGCTGGGAATTGAACTCTGGCTGCCCTTGTAGCAGGTGAGCATTCTACCACTGAACTAAATTGTTTTACAAGAAGAATTACAAAAAATTAACTATAAGACCAACAGCTATGTTGGTCTTATAGTTAATGTTCAACTCTCAGCTTGGCATCTTCTTTTGGACATGAACTAAAATACTTCATCCCAGCTTGATGGTCATATCATAACAAAAATATTACACTGAAATGCAATAGAAGCTGTTACATACCTTTACATCCTTCACAACTGAGAGCATTGTAGTGATAACCTGATGCACGATCTCCACATATTCTACAAAGCTCTTCTTCAGTTGTTTTTTGTGTTCTGTTAGATAGTTTTTGTGGTGTACTCTCCCAGGAATTCTTTTTCTCATCTGATTTATTTTGTGCTGTTGGAAACTCTGTTTGGCTTGCAATATTCATTGATACAGTTGTGAGAGGACCATTAATTTGGCTTATGGCCTCTTTTGACGGACAAGCTTTCAAAACTAGAGAAAACAAAACAAAATGAAAATAAAAATCAATTTTATAAAACAGATATAAAAAATTTTATATCTTATAATTTTGAACAACTCCAACTTCAAATATAATAATAATAATAATAATAATAATAATAATAATAATAATAAGAAGAAGAAGAAGAAGAAGAAGAAGAAGAAGAAGAAGAAGAAATGCCCTGATGCAGTACCAGGCACTGGATCTCATGGCTTCTGATTTTAACTGATTGGAAGTGTTATCATGTACATTCTTTTGTCTTGATATAAAAGATGGGCTACAGCAAATATTCTACTCAATACCACAGATTTGCTTGTCAGTTGTTTGATCTTAACCAGTTGAGCATGTTCCTTAGTGGCTGACAATATGTGTATCTCTGATCACAAACATAGCCATGTGTTGAAAAGAATTCTTTGGGGTTTGGATAATTCACCTCTGGAAACATCCTTAAACAACCCTTATTCAGGGACATTTTGAGTGAGATGAGCTACTTGACCTGAAAAATATTCTAATTGGGCCCCATCTGCAAGGTCACACACTGTTTATCTTGATATGAGATCACCATGTCATGCACATATGATTGTCATGCATGTGCCTGGTGCACCCTTATCAGATGGGTAGTCACGATGGGTATATTGGGCTTTGTATATTTTACCGCAGTGTCATTTTGATGGCATGCACTTGGGGAGAGGACTTATTGGATGCAACACAGCATTAGAGTAGAAGAAAACAACATAGCATGGTATGTAAAAAATGCCACAGAACCGCTGTTATTAGAAGTAAGAAGGTCAGGCTTGTGTAGGATGAAAGATTGCAAAGATAAAGTACTATACAAGAAATTGAAAACGAATGAAACTGAAAATAGGTGGGTAAAGAAAAGAATGCATGGACAATTCCATAGGGATGTTGAAGATGAGACACACAGAGAAAAAAGATGGCTGTGGATGACTAAAAGTGATTTAATACCGGAAACAGAGGCTCGAATATGTGCTGCCTAAGAGCAAGCCTTAAGAACAAACTACATAAAATACAGAATAGACAACACATCAGAAAGTGATAAGTGCAGAATCTGTGAACAAAATGGCGAATCTATATGACATATTACCAGCCAATGTACACCACTAGCCCAGAAGGAATATAAGAGATGCCACGACAATATAGCAAGGCTTGTCCATTGGACACTTTGTAACAAGTATGGACTTGACAGAGCAAAAAATTGGTACAACCACAAACCTGAAGGCATCATCGAAAATAGTACTGCAAAGATCCTATGGGATTTTATGATTCAGTGTGACCATGAGATAGAGAAAAGGAAGCCAGACATAGTCTTAATTGAGAAAGAAAACAAACTATGCTGGATCATAGATATAGCATGCCCAACTGACAACAAGGTATGCAATAAGGAAGAAAGAAAATTTGAGAGATATGACAGGTTAACTTGGGAGGTTAAGCAGTTGTGGTCAATAAAATGGGTGGTAGTAATACCAATAATTGTCGGAGCCCTGGGAACAGTGAGTAAAAATCTTGAGAAGTACGTGGAACAAATAGGGGCTGCAATAAGGGTGGAGCACTTGCAGAAAACAGCACTGCTTGGAATTGCTTGAATACTCCGGAAGGTGCTCGAAAAATAAGAGGTGTTACTTTAGTTCACTGGTAGTGAACAGCTGACACTGTAGTACATCTCCAACGTTAAAAGCTGTGCAAAGGCAATTATAATAATAATAATAATAATAATAATAATAATAATAATAATAATAATAATAATAATAATAAAGGACTTTCCAGTATGTACAGACCAGACGGTCAAAGCAAATAAACCAGATATTGCTGCAAAAGATCAAAACAATAGAGTCTGTTTATTGATTGACATGAGTATACCCTACGACCATAAAAGAATTTGATAAGCTCAGAAAATATAAAGATTTGCTAATTGAAATCGAAAAGATGCGGTGTCTCAAGATGGTTACAATACCAGTGATTGTAGGAGCGCTTGGAATGATTAAGAAAAGGAACTGAAAATTATTGAAGACTGATCCCTGGTTTACCATCCCTGCAGGAAGTGCAAAAGATTGTCTTGACTGGTACATCACATGTACTGAGAAGAGCATTGTCACTGTGAATTTTCTTTATTTTTTTCCCCTTTATTTTCTTTGTTTGCTTTTTTCTATTTTTTCCTTTTTCTCTCTATCTTTCTTCTCTTTTTTCTCTATCACATGACTTGGTAAATGAACAATCTGGTGTGTTTATTTTAATGGTCTACCAAATGTCTACAATGAGTTTCTCTACTCTAGGTGTCAGGAAGACACTTGGCATGAAATGGAAACAGAATTGAAAGAAAATGATAATGATAATAATAATAAGAACGATGATAATAATAATAATGATAATAATAGTGATGATGAATATAATGATTATTTCTAACATAGACAAAGTTAGCCTTAATGGGAACTCAGAATGTAAAGAGCTAAAACAAATATCAGCATAGCATTTTGTCTAATGCTCTACCAATTCTACAAGAGCAAAAATGATTGTTATATTAACATGTTTGCCAGTTTAATTTCACTTCAATTCCCAACACAGTAGAATCACTTTAATGTTGTAATTAGATGTTAAAAAGACAAAAATAATAAAGCTAAATTCGTAATAATCTAACAACTGCAAGATTTTTTTTATATTTGTTTGACTGTTGGAAATGAAATCTCTAAATCTAGAAATGCCAATTAACAATGGCAATTTTAAAGTACAATTCACAAAACTGCTCTCTCTCTCTCTCATTCATTCATTCATTCAAAGACATTGATTAATTAGACAGAGAAAAAAGACTTTTGTCAGCAAGAGATTTGCTAGCGTAGCCTGTAAAGATGTTTCTGATTCATGTGAGTTGTCTTAGGTATAATTTATAGTGAGTTTAATAAGAAAGTTTGTCAGCCACTCTTTTTCTAAAGTTTTGTCTAATGTCTACTATGACAAATACGATTTCAAATCAATTTTGTAAAACTTAGGAAAATTTTCTTTTTTTTCAGCAACAGTAGCAATTATGAACAGTAATTCTATTAAATGTGTTAGAAGAAAAATAGAAACATTATGTAAATGCTCCAAGTCTAAAGTGAATAACTACAACTGTACAAACTTCAAAACTAAACCAGGATGTAAAATTATACCTAGGACAACATACATGACTGAAAGCTATATCTATCAATATGAAAAAAGATTTTAACTTTCAAAAAGCAAAGTCCATAAGGCATCTTAATCACCAGTTGAAGCCAGTTCTTTTCATTTGTTCTGTTAAGAGTTTTGAGAAAAACAAGCATTATACAATCTCTTCTCTCATCTATAAAGTTGTAGCCTAGAACCTAAATAAGAAGTCATTTATAACACTACAGGGAATTATGGGGATTTCACTAACATTGCAATAATGATATCACTGCATGTCTTAAATTTCTTCCATAATCTTCCATATCTTCAAATTTGTTCATTAATGTTACATTTATAAATCATATATTAAAATAAGTCACTTTTGCAAGACGATATAGTTAGATTACTAGTGCATGCATAGAGAGTCTGCAAATAAGATATAGATAGAACAAATTGCTTAGCATCAATAAATATATTTAACAAAGAATACAAAATGTTATAACTGGGAATAGAGTGTTGTGAAAACTAAAGGGAAAGAAAAAAGACAAGGTTTTTTTTAATTTCTAAAACAATAACAAAATCTTTTTTCAGTTCATCTACATCAGTGGTTCTCAAGCAGGGTCCATATAAGACTTTTGGAGGTCCATGCAAGCAAAGTAGTAAATTGAAGATCCACAGTAGAATTTTATGCCCATGAAAAAATTTTGCTTTAGATATATTTATTGCAAGAAACAGCTAGGTTTCTGTCTCTATCATTTTACATTAGTTCAGCCTACACAAGTTAATGTGTGAAAAACAAAGTAAGAATTTTGAGTGAAGTAGCTATAAAACTAGTTGATAAACATTAAATGGCTATGGAGGTCCACCAGAGTTAAATAGTAATCAAAGGAGTCCATAGATTAAAAATAGTTGAGAATCGCTGATCTCTACATCATACAGAAAATTTTGCCATTTCTTTTAATAGAAGAAATTAAAAACAAGTAATCCTTCTACTACTGTGAATAGTAATATACTGGATTTCTGGTTGAGTTTGCAATATGAACTTAAAAATTGGATGAAATTTTATTATAAGATCTAAAATCAATCACAAATTTTATTATTTTCTCTACATGATGTTAAAAAATTCATCTATTACAAAGCAACAGCCAGTCAAAGTTCTATCACAAAATAAGAATTCTGAAAACTTAACTATAAATGACACAAACTCCCTTTAGAAAATATTGTTAAGCATTTGAAAACTGTTCTCTACAAGACAAGTACTTTAAAAAATTGTCCAACTTAATAGATGAGGCAAGTACTATAAATCTGTCCTACTATAGGCAAGGTAAGTACTTTAGAAATTCCCGACTTAACAATAGGTGAGGCAAGCACTTTAGAAAGGTTTAATTTTCAATTTAGAATAGAATGGAGGAAATTAACATGATTCAAAAATATTACAGAACCTTTTCAAAGTTTAAACCTTTTTGATACCAGCCCATCCGAGACTGTCCCTTGTACTATAATACATTCTTTTTTCACAAAACAAGGAGCAGTCTACTTTCTTTTTTTAAAGGCATTAAATTAAAACTTTCCATCAAAATTCCATACATCAGCCTAACCCTTTTGATACCAACCCACCTATGACAACCTTTGATTCAATAATGCAAATCTTCCATCAAAATCCTATCTTAAATTATTTTCCAAATATCAGGTTAATAAAGACAATGTTATCTTACTAAATTTTTTATATTTTTAGAATAAATTGAAACAAAAGCAGAGCATTTCAACAGAAATAGGTAATAAAAGGGTTTAATATATTTAAAAGAAAAAGTTACTTACTCTTTCCCATATTACTTGATGACTTTTTAAAATTGTTATCTTCTTTTGGACATGAACTAAAATACTTCATCATAACTTGAAGGTCATGTTACCAGGCAATTGGTTAGTAGTCATTTAAAATTTGAAGAATACTTGAAATTCTGCAATAGCAAAGCAAAAATAAAAATAATCATTGGAATGAATCTTTATTTTTATAGAAATACTTTACATGAAATTTATGCATGTAGTTAAAATACAGATGTTGATGATGATATTATTTTTATTATTATTTGTTATTGTAGCTTTGTTTTACATGAGCTGTTCTGTGTCTTACTCAGAGACCTCAAGTAACAGCAAATTGGATGTTTTACTATGAATATTATTTATGATTAGCTGTGATATATATTATACTGGAAGGAGACCAGAGTCTGAGAACTAAGATTCTGTTGAATCTGTTAGAGTTTTAAGAGAATCAGGTATTTTCAGGTTGATGATATTTTTCTTAGGATGTGAACTACTGTTCACATCCTAAGAATTTTTTGTAGTTCTGATCCCTTGGGTTTTCTTAGTATTTGGCTATAGTTTTTAAGAGTGCCTTTTGGTACTGACCCTAAATCTCTGATGATCACAAGTACAGTTGCTGTTCTTAGATGCCACATTTTTGAGACTTCTATTTAAAGACCCTTATATTTACTTCTTCTTCTTCTTCTTATTATTATTATTTTCATATACACTCAACAGATTAGACTGTTGGAAAAGAAAAGAATCCTAACACTGGGTTACAACAAATAGCCTTAGATGCCAAGAACCCTGCTATTGGGTTACAAGAAGTAACTTTGGATGCCAAGAACCCTCCTAAGTATCCTAGCTGTCCCTAACACTTTTCTGGAGCTGTACTAAACTGCTCCAGTTTAGTACAGCTTTCTGGAGCTGCACCTATAGCTACTGGGATACATTTTACTCACACTTTCCATAGTCTCTGTAATTCAATAGCTAGGTCCTGGTACTTTGTTATTTTTTCTATACTTCTCATATTAATTTTTTCATCATTTGAGACTGTAAAGTCAATTATCTGGCACTTTCTATTCTCTTTATCTACTACTACCAAATCAGGCATTCTACCTTCTATTACTCTGTCAATCTGAATGTTAAAGTTCCACAACATCTTGTATTTCTTACTTTCTAGTACTTTACTAGGTTCATGTTCATATGATTTATCAGTATATTTAAATCCTAGCTTTCCACATAGTGGACTACTCTCCCTAGATTGTCATGTCTTTTCTTGTATTCTTTCTGTGCCAGCATGCTACATTCGCTTACTATATGAGTAACGCTTTCCTCTTTTGATTTGCATAATCTACATTGAGAATCTATCATTCTTCTTCTTCTTCTTCTTCTTCTTCTTCTTCTTCTTATTATTATTATTATTATTAGTAGTAGTAGTATTATTATTATTACTTGGTATCAAGAATGGGTATGACAAAAAATGTATAAGATTGCAATAATCCAATTGAGACATTTGATAAAGATTAAAAAATACAATATAAATTGCATACAATTGTAAAACTGTCTCCAATAACTCCACAGGGTTCATAACATCTAGTAATTGTTACTTAGCAATGACTGAACAATCCTATGATCAAAGACATATCATCCATGAACACACCATTTTTTCCCAACATAGTGCATATAGGACTACATCATCTATGGTACACTATGAGATTTGAAAAAGATTTAGATGCCATTTCTAGCAAGCTAAGCAATCATGTAGAGGTTCCATCACTATTTCAACATTATGGCTGATGTTTAGGTCTAGCTTAATGTTTTAAGCAGTTCAGATAAATCTACTCATGAATTACATGCTGGGTCAATCAGAAAGAACAATGTAGAAGTGAGATGACTGAATAAGCTATTGGACTACCTACCAGCTGGAATGCTAAGAGTTCACATGAACTACAAGTACTTTGTTAAATGTTTGGGTGGAGCTGTTTATTCTATTTTTACTTTAGCTCACATATTTGTCAAAAATAAGCAGCAGATCACCTGGGAATATTAGCCAGTTTATTGACTGGTATCTTATCCTGGGGTGAAAGTTGTCTTTTGCTCACATGACACCATAAAACTGGAGGGAGCAAGCACCAGCTCCTAAAAACTTTTTGAGATTTTAGCAGGCATATATAATTTATATTTGTAAGTTTCCAAAAGATCTGATACTTATGTCTAATAACAGCAGTGGATTTGAAACTCATTGTCAATACCAAATAAGACATATGGTCCATGCAAACATGGGAGAAGGGGTGTATAGTGGCAAAACAAATTTCTGGCAGTGAAATTAAATCCCTTACTGGATTAAAATTTTGGCACAAAGCCAGCAGGTTTGTGGAGAGGACCTAAGTCAATTAAATCGATCCTAGTGTTTAACTGAAAGGATGAAATGCAAAGTTAACATTGGTGGAATTTGAACTCAGAATATGAAGACAGACAAAATACAGCCAAGCATTTTGCAAATGTGAAATTAAATCTCATATTAAGCATTTTTAAAGAATAACCTATTTCCTTTTAAATGTATATTTGCTGAAATCTTTATAATTGAAATTATTTTGGAAAATAGACAATATTATATCAAAAGCCTAAGATGTAAAAGAATAAACATTCAGCTAATGTCGAACTATTCATCATCATCGTCGCCACCTCCACCATCATTTTAACATCCACTTTTCCATGTGTCAGACAGAATTCATTGAGGCAGATTTTCTTCCTGTTACCTTCCTGTTACCAACCTTCAATTGTTCCCAAGTAAGGTAATAGTTTCCCATGATCAGAACATGATTGAAAACAAATGACACTGATTGTATGATGGTGATACACAATTTCAACTATCACACAATGTCAAGACAAGGAGGTGCAAACACACACACACACACACACACACACAAACACATGCACACACACGTATGTATGTATACAATGGGCTTCTTTTAGTTTCAGCCTACCAAACTATTCACACAGCTTTGGTAAGCCTGGGACTATGGTAAGCCTGGGACTATGGAAGACAGTAGCCCAAGGTGCCTTACAGTGAGACTGAACCTGAAACCACATGACAGGGAAGCAAAATTATATATAAAAATAAAAATTTATAAAGTTTCGAAAAAAATTTTGAAATGTATTGCAAATAATGGAAACCATTTTTCATAAACAAAATACAATTTCCTATGAAATAAAATACTAATCTTTCTAGTTAATAAGATGTGTGTGTGAGTGTGTGATGTTGGTGTGTTTATGCCCCTGTAACTTAATGGTTCAGCAAAAGGAACTGATAGAATAAGTACTAGGCTTAAGAAATAATGCCTGGGGTTGATTTGTTTAACAAAAACCCTTCAAGGTGGTGCTCCAGCATGGCCACACACACACACACACACACACAAGCTTCTTACCACATAGCCATGCCTGTGCCTAAATAAATAAAAGTAAAATAAAAAACTAAACAAAAAAAAAAAGAAAGGTTCTCAGCAAAGCATATTCTACTTAACTGGCTTGTTTTGTGGCTATTTTATTTCACATTTTTAAAGCTTATTGGATACACAATCTTGGTAGGTCTAAGAAATTGTGGCTGCATGCATAGATAACAACAAAAATCTGTTATAATGGTTGGAAAATTAAAGTTAATTAAGAATATTTGAAATGTAAAGAAATTCTCATTTATTTTTTGAAATCAAATTTTTCTATAAAAGTGAATATTCAGTGATGAATCTTATTGTGATTTTAAAGCAGTGGAGCAGCAAAAATGTTTGAATGCCAAACTAAATGGATTTTGGTAGTTTGTGTTATTGTTTATTCTAATTAAGGTTTTAATTTTCAATTAAAGTTCTTAAATTAATGAAACAGAAAACTGAACCACTTGAAATAAAGTGTAACAAAAATTATTATGACAGTAAAAAATAATTATTACTACCAAAACAAATATTTAAAGAAAGAATTTACTCATTTATTAATATTAAATATTACAACCAGCATTAAACATTTACAAAACATCATTCATTCAACACTATACTATACTACCATACCAAGAGAAGTCTTAGTGAACCATTCAACTATCCTTTAATTGATTTTCATGTAAAACACCTGCATAGTGTCCATGGTGAGGAAAAGTACTATCAACTAGTTTCTTCTCTCTTTTCATCTTCAGTTTTTGCTTTCATTTCATCAAAGACAATCTGTACAAATTCAGGAGGTCACAAAAGGTTTGTAACTTATTCAGATTTTCAAGAGTATAAATAACACATTTGAATAATAAATTCCTCATTAAATTATTGGCTAAGCTAAACTACTCATCCTATTTTTTTTAAATATCAGTTTGTCAATGAATGTAATAATACTAAACTATTTTATTCACAAATACAATGATTTACATTGAAAGCAAACCTAAGTAGAATAAATAATGGATTGTAGTAATTTATTTTGTAAAATACAACACTTAATGTACAGTTAATCCATAATAACTGCTGGGAGATTTTAGTAAGCATACAGTGCTAAATATATCCAATGAATAGATATGTATCTATAGAAATATATTTGTCTATATATGAATAGATATAAATGAAAGGCGTACACATAATATATATGGATGAAACAATTGGTATATTAGTGGCACTGCATCAGATTCATGTTCAGTCAACTTTATTGATTCCTACAGACAATTCATTTTTCTTTCTATATCATGAAGTTGGACATAGAAGTATAATAAAAACACAAAAAGCAAATATCTGTAAAATTATATATATATAAAAAAATAATAGCAGCTGCAATTTCATATATATATATATATATATATATAATTTCACTAACTTCCATGTGCAACAAAAATATTTTGTTATATAATATTAGCTTCTAATATCTATAAACATCTGTATTAGAAACATTTTCTTTATTGAAAGTTAAAAGAGATTTTTGTCAGAATTGTGTAATTGTTATTGATTCCAGGCATGAAGCATTTTTCATTAGCTTTATAATAAAACTTAATAGATATTGCTTCTTTTGCAGCCTCAGTTGCTACAGATACTCTAGCAGCTATTAATGTAGCAGCTACAACTGATTCTACTATAAATACTCTTATCATTTGTAAGCAATCCTTTTGAGTTACCATTTTTACATTAGTACTGAAAACTAACATGAATATTCCATAAAATCCTAAGTATATAATGATAAATATGACAGATAAGAAAGGGCAGTAATAAAAGCTTACAACATGCTAATTATCAAGTTTTTTTCATACTTAAATGTCCCAATCATTTAAAATCATTTTTATACTGACTTGCATGAGACTGGTCCTGGTTCTATGATACAAACTTCAAAGTGATTTAAATTTAAATCTTTCATCTAAATTCCATGTTCATTCATTTTCAAAACACCAGGTTAATAAGAGCAAATTTATTTTATTAAATTCTTTATAATTTTCATAATCAATTGAAACCAGTTTATTTCAACAGAATTGTGGTATCAGAAAAACTAAACATCCAGAATTCCACTGCAAAATCAGTCTCACTCAATCCAGTTCTTTCAAATATCAAAAACTTTAACTTTTTGATTACAGTAAGTTGCTACATATTTATTTACTAAAATTTCTAGTACAGTTAGGTGACCTGCTAGAAATAGCAACAAAATCTATCTTGAATCACATAGTATTGTTTTAATAAAACACTAAGGAAGTTTAATAAAGCCATAACATATCCACAGCCTTTCCCAGTTGGTTTCAAAACTAAATCTGCATCTTTTTTTTAATATAGTTTCCAAAACTTCCAATCAATTAATTTTATTTGTTGTCTAATTTGCTGATTGTTTTTAGATTTTAAACATTCATACAAGGAGATTCTGTCTAATTAATTGCATAGATGACCTCAGTTCATTATATAAACCCATTCGTTCCCATATTTCTGTTGAACTACACCCTCTTTATTTCAATAAATTTTGGAAACAATAAAGAATTTACTAAAATACCTTGGTCATTACTAATTGGAACATAAATTAACATGGAATTTTAATGTGAAATTTTAGATCCCTTTATATAGAAAGTTTATATCAAAGAATCAGGGACAGTCTTGGGTGGGTTGGTACCAAGAGGGTTAAGTCTGTTACACTCTACTGGAGATACACACACACATACATATATATATATCATCATCATCATCATTGTTTAACGTCCACTTTCCATGCTGGCATGGGTTGGATGGTTTGACTGAGGACTAGCAAGCCAAGAGGCTGCACCAGGTTCCAATCTGTTCTGGCAAGGTTTCTACACCTGGATGCCCTTCCTAATGCCAACCACTCGGAAAGTGTCGTGGTGTTTTTTAAGTGCCACTGGCACAGAAGCCAGTCAGGCAGCACTGGCATTCGACCACACTTGAATGGTGCTTTTTACGTGCCACTGGTACAGGAGCCAGTCAGGTGGCACTGGTGTTGACCATGCTTGAATGGTGTTTTTTATGTGCCACTAGCACGGGTGCCAGTCAGGTGGCACTGGCACCGGCCACGGCAATGATTTCACTTGACTCAACAGGTCTTCTCAAGCACAGCATATTGCTCAATAATTGAAGGGCATTTTTAAACGGGCTGGTTATGCGACACTGGCATTGGCCATGGCAACAATCATATTTGGTTTGCTGGGTCTTCTCAAGCACAGCATATCTCCAAAGATCCAGGCCATGATTGATAACGATCTCTCCAAGTCAATTAGGTCCTTTGCCAGCAACATGGGAGTGTCTGAGTTTCTTATCAGGCAGGTAGTGCATGAAGGCATTCAGTATTCCTCATACAAGATGAGAAAGGGCCAATTTTTATCCCAAACTATTAAGGACAAGGGGAAAGACTGCACTATGAAGCTTTTGAACAAATTCAAACATCTCATCCAACTGAACATGCTTTGGTTTTTCTCAGATGAGAAAAATTTGTCAGGATCAGAGTGTGAACACACAGAACAACCAATGGCTTGCTGTGTCCTCAAAACATGTACCAAGAGTAATAAAAATCAAACATCCAGTCAACATCATGGTGTTTGGAGTGAATCACTAGTGATGGCAACATTAGGCCTGCATTCATCTTCCCACATGGCCTCAAACTCAGTACGGAGGTCTCCATCAAGTGCCTGGAGGAGGTAGTGCTGCCCTGGGTCAAGAGGGTGGCTGCTGGAAGACTATGTCTGGCAACAGGACTCTGTACCATACCACACAAGTAGGAGAACCCAGTCATAGCTGTCAGACAATTTCTGCAACCACATCATTCCTAACATCTGGCTACCTAACTCCCCAGACTGCAACCCCCTTGATTATTATGTGTGAGATGCAGTTGAGTGAGAGACCAACAAAACTCCTTGTAACACCAAAGATGAACTGAAGGCAAGGATTATGGCAGCATTCACCAACTTAAACAAGGAGACCGTCCAGAAGAGTTGTAGGAGATTCTGAAGCCTGGAGGCTGTGGCTGAAGCCAATGGTGATTTTATTGAATAAATTTACTCTTTAGTATTTCAAGATATTTTTATGTAATTTTGGTAAATATATCTGTTAAAATGAAATGTCAGTATTATTTTCATTTTCACTTAATTTAGACGACAATTCATTCACTACACCCTGTAAATACACACACACACATACATATATACATATGCTGTATATAACTGTAAAAATATAAATAATAGATGTACAAGTCTCCATATTCCTTATTATTATTATCATTAATATTATTATACACTGTAAGGAACTTTTACAGTCCAGAGTAGGACACATGGAATTACCCAATGGGAGAATTTACTAGTGACTAACAATTTATTGTAAGCACTGGCATTGGATACTGATCGTTGTGGTTAGCTAGCATCTGGAACCAAACAAAGCTAACAGGGTATCCACCTGGATAATATATTCCTACAAACTCACTTTTATACATAGATATATATAAATCTGTTTCTTACAGATCTTTTAAATAGAAGAATGAGAACATTACGCCATTACAAAAAAACCATAATCATTAGATGAAACATAGTTTTACAAACAAAAGAATATCCCAAGAATACAACAGCGATGTGACTGAAGTCTATCGAGCCCAACTATGGAATGGGAGAATGATCAACAAAGTTGGCCGTTGAAGTTAAGAATATAGTTTGTGAAAGGGAGTAATATGATATTTAAGATCAGTGATCCAGGTGAGATAGGAGTCTCTAGACTGGTTCTCAGGTAGGCTGGAGTGGGATGAAGGCAATATTTCATTATAGTAGGCTTAGAGTAGTGGGTAGCAAGGAGAGGGCCTAATATAAATTAAGGATAAAGAAAAAATAAAGAAAGCGGATGTAAGGGTGAAGAAAAATAAATGCATACAAACCAATTAGGCATAGGGTTGGGGTTTAGGATTCGATCCTTATTTTACTATATATACATCAGGTTGAGTAAAAAGTAAGCAACGTTTTGAACCATGAAGAATTTGCAATTGTCTGATAATACAGACATAGACCTGCCCAAATGCATTGATAAATTAACATTGATATTTTTTTCACCGTTGTTACAAACATCTGAAATGGAACTGTCAAAGTGCAATATTCGAGCAATTTTGCTATTCAACTTCAAAAAGGATGTAAAGCAGCTGAAACTACTCCACAATATCATTGAAACATTTGGTGAGGAAATGACTAGTGAATGGTCAGCTCAAAAATGGTTTAAATGATTTCGCAATGGAGACTTGAGCCTTGAAGATTGTAAGCATAGTAGATACCTATCTGTCATCGACGATGGTCAATTAAAGACTGTCATTGAGAAAGATCCACATAAAACCACTCAAGAACTAGCAAAAGAACTTCAAGTTAGCCATGCCTGCATCATCATCATCATGCTGGCATGGGTTGGACAGTTTGACTGAGGGCTGGTAAGCCAGAAGGCTGCACCAGGCTTCAATCTGATCTGGCAAAGTTTCTACAGCTGGATGCGATCAGAAAATCAAAGAAGCTCAACAAATGGGTACCACACAATTTGAATGAAAATCAGAAAATGTGCAGATATGAAATTTGCTCATCGCTTCTTCTCTGTAACCAGACTGATCCATTTCTTGACTGTATTGTAACTTGTGATGAAAAGTGGATTCTGTACAATAATAAAAAACGTTCTTCGCAGTGGTTGGACCAAAATGAAGCACCGAAAACCTTCCTCATCTCTGAGCTCTTCAAAAAGGTTATGGTGACTGTTTGGTGCTGTACTCATCCACTATAACTTCTTAAAACCCCCAAAAACCATTACTGCAGAAACATATTGCCATGAAATAGCCAAAATGAACAAAAAACTGCAACTCCTCTGTCCTAGACTGGTCAACATTGAAAGAAAATATATAAAAATTTATTGTTCTTGATGGCCTTAGTGTAATCTATTTGGAATTTCATCAGCATCAGATGATCTTAAAAGAAGTCACTGCTGTGTTAATGTAAAATTAGTTACCTTTTAGAGTCATGCTGACTCATAAGGGCCAGTTTCCAGGTTTCCATGGTTTATAAATTCCCCACCTGGACAGGATGCAGGATTACTCATTTATGCCAGCTGAGTGGACAGGAGCAATGTGAAATGAAGTGTTTTGCTTAAGAACACAATGCATTGCTTGGTCCAGGAAATAAAACCACAATCTTACAATCATGAGTCCAAGACTCTAACCACTAAGCCACATGCCTCCACAGCTGTGTTACTGTGACATCAGTGCTATTGTATAGGCCTACTAACTGGATGCTCACCAAACATCTGGAAACTAGGTTTGATAGCACTCACACTCTCATGTTACAGGCCATTTTGAATATCTCCAACCAATCAAAAACTGTATGGCAATCTTCTTATAGTCACTAAGGTGGCAAGCTGGCAGAATTGTCAGCACACTGGGCAAAAAGCTTAGCAGCATTTCATCCGGTTTTACATTCTGAGTTCAAATTCTGCCAAGGTTGACTTTGCCTTTCATTCTTTTGGAGTCAATATAATAAGTATCAGCCGAGAATTGGGGTTCACTTAATTGACCTGTCCCTCCCTTGAAATTGCTGGCCTTGTGCCAAACCTTGAAAGCAATCTTCTTACAACTACAGATGCCATGAATGAGAGAGAGAGATGACTTTGCAAGACATTGCTGAGGAGTTATGCTAGAACTCATTAAGGATACACACTTATGAACATGTCAACATGAACATAATTGGGTTAACTGTCCAGCAAAAACTAGATATGAGATATAGCTCATGCTAACCTATCAAACACTGTGTATGATCATGATGGTCAGTATAACTGAGTCAGGTAAATCTGAGCAAGCTCAATTAGATAAAAGTACAGAGACATTGACTAGGTTCACATATATATATATATGTATATTTAATAAACATACATTCAGCCTTACTGTATAAATGGACTCAGTGGCTAAACCCACTGAATTCTCTCTGCAAGCCAAACTTAACAACAGGTTGGTTAGTTTCAGCTAGTTATTGCCTGATTATTGAGAGTGTCATGTTCATCCTAATGAGACATTCACATACATACACACATATGCCTACAAGTGTGTATGTTTGTATATACACATATACACAAAAATATATAATATACATATTACAATGGCATTTGGTAAGGTAAATCGGTGAAATAGCTTTGTTAATTGTGCTACCAAATATATATATATATATATATTTCGAGCGTGGCCGTTTTCGTGCGGGTGACACGTAAAAGCACACACTACACTCTCTGAGTGGTTGGCGTTAGGAAGGGCATCCAGCTGTAGAAACTCTGCCAAATTAGACTGGAGCCTGGTGTTGCCATCCGGTTTCACCAGTCCTCAGTCAAATTGTCCAACCCATGCTAGCATGGAAAGCGGACGTTAAACGATGATGATGATGATGATGATATATATATATAGTTTTTGTACATTCATTGATACATACAATATAGGAATTGTTCAAGCTAAGGAGGATACCGCTATGCAGCTATTCAAACTGCTAGATATAGCAGCTAAATTTTCCACAAATCACACCCTATCATCTTGTAAAAAAGAAAGGTTACATTGATCGATACAGTCTTGGTTATGCATAAAAAGATACGAACATCATGGCTGGAAAGCTTTTGATGATAAGAGCTGACCTTGGGCTATACAAAAACATGGATATGTTTATGTCAAAATATGTTGGTTCCTTTCAACTAGGCACAATGCCAATTTTACTGTTAATTCAATCAACAGCCACTATTTATTTTATTGATTAGAATAATGGGAAGCAAAATTGACTGAACTGAATAAGAGACAATGAAGTATTTTGCTTATTGTTTCAGTTGTCTTTTATGTACCAATAATAATAATAATAATAATAATAATAATAATAATAATAACAGCAACAACAATAATAATAACTATGAGGCATACATTATGAAAACTGTAATAACTAATGCACTAAGTGTAAATCAGTAAAATTGTTATTTGTAATTATGTTCAAAGTAAAAAAAAAAAACAGTTTAAAATAAAAGTCAACACTACCATACCAAAGGTACCACCATCACCACACTTGTTATCATCAAATACTACCACCACCACTATTATTATTATTATTATCTTTCTCTTCCATCTTCTTATTACAATCATCGATATCTTTATAATTATCATTTCACCTTATTATTTATCAGATATCGTTAAAAAAAAAAAAAATAAATGCTTTCTAATTTATGTATGATGTGAATGAAATACAGCATGTGTGAGTGAAACACGTGCTTGTCATTTAATAGAGCAGGATGATGAAAGTATGGAAAGCACTAGAAACCAAAAACTGCTTTCTTCAGTCTTGTTGAGAAACAGAAGAAGACAGAAACTGAGAATGACAGAAAAATAGAAATATACATAAGAAGGAAAAATGAAAATAATAAAAAAGAGAGAGAAAGAAAGAGAAATAGGGGAATGAATTTAAGCAGTTGGAATTCAGATCAATATTGATCTTCATGCAAGTGGAAAAGAAGGAACGTTTATATGGAACAGTGAAAATAAATAAAAAAAAATGCTACTACTAAGAATAGAAAGGTTACGTATACTATTAAATAATCAGTCCAACCATCTGTCAAATGACTTAGTTTCCTTTACCTCCAGACTAGCTACTGTAAATACAAGTTTTATATTTATTTTCACATTCATTTGCATATCAATGAATTTATAATCGAAAATTATTAATTTTTTTTTTTGATGTTAGTTTTATAAAGTGGGACAATACCCTTGCAGGTCATTCAAGATTAATGAATAAGAAGGCAGTGAGCTGGCAGAGATGTTAGCACGCTGGGCGAAATGCTTAGTGGCATTTCGTCTGTTTTTATGTTCAGAGTTCAACTTTGCCTTTCATCCTTTTGGGGTTGATAAATTAAGTACCAGTTGCACACTGGGGTAGATCTAATTGACTGACCCCCTCCCCAAAAATTTTGGGCCGTGTGCCTAGAGTAGAAAAGATTAATGAATAAGAATAGCTTGGTAAGGTTGATAGAGTTGAGTTTTTTGTTTTTTCTTTTTTCAACATTCCCAGATTGATATTGGGGGTATGTGGATAAGGGTAGGGAGGGTATCCTAAAAGGATGTCGTTCTTCGAAAGAAGGATTGAGTGAAATGTTCAGTACAGTGTCTGATGAGTGAAATACACTAAAAGTGATGAGAGATGATGCAAGTGCATCTGAGTGTAACTGATACTCAGTTCTTAAGTAATAATAATGAAACAAGTGGAAAAAAAAAACTGTTTTAGTTCTAATCAATATCCACTCCTCACCTTACCAGCTTTTATCTCTCTTCAGTGTTACACCAATGATTTCTTTCTGCAATATAATTGTTCAGACAAGGATCATAGTGATATGGTTTACTCCCTGTAGTATGTAAATAGCATTACATAATTGCATTCTTCCTGTTCTCCTCTTTGTCAAAATAAACATTTACATTATAATAGGCTCATGAGGATTAATAGATGATCTATATGCAGGCTTGTATATTAAATTAATTTGTTTAATAGTTTTATTTCCTTTTTATTTAATGCTTTTGTATGAAGCAATCAAACACAAAGGCATTCTCAATTGTATCACCTTACTCAATACTAGATTACAAATATTAGCACTAATAACCTCATTCCTCCTTCAAACCTCAATGGTGTTAGAGTTTATTTATCTCAGTTTTCAAGGTATAGAGCAGTTGAGAGACACCTCTAAACTTAGTTATAATACTGAACTTTTGATGAAAGAGATTTTAGATCAAAACTTTCAGGTAATCCCATAAAACTATTGCTCAATGTATAGAACTTCCACTACTCATCATTTAAATCTATCACCCTTGATACTTATCTGTGTGAACAAGTGTATTTGCCATGAATATTACACATTACTAATATGGGCTATGAAGCAGTAAGCTAGCTGTATCTCACAAATAATAAATGAATGACATGGTTCTTTATGACCTAAAAACAACCATTCAATTTAGTAAAAAAACATTTTTTTTTATATCAAACAATTAGTTTCAAGATAAACTGCTCATTAATGCTTTTAAGAACTTCTCATTACTTCACTAAGTACACAGCCACACAGAAAAACAAAAACAAAACATTCAAATGGGTATTTGTCTTGTAATACCACATTCCACTCAACACAGTACATAGCTATTTAGGACTGTTCCACATAACTTAAGTTGCTGATGAATGTCACAACTTTCATTCCACTCCCCACAAATCTTAGGTTTCATGCATCATGCAAAAGACATCAAGAAATCATTTTAGCATATCTTTTTCCTTAATACACCAAATACATCAGCATCATAGTAGCTACATGTAGAATTAGATATGCAACATAATTCTTTTCTATGTATTGGGTTGATGCATAATCATTGCAGCTTTTTCAACAAATTTTATTCAACAAAAACAATAACAAAAACATCTTTAAATGATTATCCCAGAGTATATTCACCATCTACTTCAATTACTGCTTCCCATTTGCTTGGCAGATGGTAAGACTGTCATTTAAAGATGTTTTTGTTAAATATTGCTATTGTTTTTGTTGAATAAAATTTGTTGAAAAAAAGCTGTAATAGTTATGCACCAACCCAATATGTACATGGGCATATGAATCATGGAGGCAGGGAAAGCCACCAGCACTCCCAAATTTAGGCAAAACAACAACAAAAACATAGAACAGAGAAAGCTAAAAGATTAAAAAAAATAAAAACAATGATGGTAAATTAATTGCTTGCTAAAAGTCAAGAAAATTACTTGATAAACAACTTTCTTAAATTTGTCCTCAAGAATAAACCTCATGCTCTTATTTCCTCCAGTTGACTCACTTGTTACACTCCAGTCTTGTTTTCATTCATTGTATAAAATCCCAAAACCTTTTGATTTTCTTATATTTAGTTTAGGATGTAATAATACTTGCATAGTTGACATCTAGGAATGGAAAGCTGAACATGCTCACTTTGAAATCGATTTTGAGATAAGTTGATCAGCGATCTACAGGTTGTTCTCTCCCCAGTTTATGTTCAGTTCTTGTGTTCTTTTGGACACCAAATCCAAATTGTGTATACTAAATGTCATCATGAACTCCTCTTCCACCACAACCACAAATGGTTTGATTGTCTGCACATCAAATGTGTGGAATACAGCAAGCAAAGAGATATTGATTACAAAAGAAAACAGGTACACATGGCAACAGCTACTGAGTGCATTTTTTGCCAAAAAAACATTTAGCACCAAACCTTTCAGATAGAGAATGAAATGATAATGATAAAAGAGACATCTGCTGTGGCCAGTGCTGGTGATGCGTTTATGACACCTGGGCTGATAACATTTAAAAGGCACTCAGTACACTCTATGGAGTGGTTGGCTTTAGGAAGGGTATCCAGCCATAGAAACTAAGCCAAAACAGACTGGAGCCTGGTGCAGCTCTCTGGCTTACAGTCCTCAGTCAAACCATGTAACCCATGCCATCATGGAAAGCAGATGCTAAATGATGATGATGAACCTACACAACTTCTCAAACCATCTCCAGAAGAATGTGCACACACATTGGTTTTTATCTGTATGGGTTTTTGTCTGTTTGTTTTGGGTCGTGTATAGTGTGTGTGTGTGTGTGTGTGTGTGTGTGCGTGTGCGTGTGTGTTTGTGAGGGGGATAGGGTGGAGGGTTCATAAAAAATGTTACAGTGTGAGAGGATTTAATAATTTCTTTGAGAATCATATTTAAATGAGGATGTTGAGTTGGATCTTGCACATAGTATGAAGATGGAAGGTCCCAAAATATTTTGTTGGCTAAGAGACATGTTGAATGGAAAAGGTGGCTCAAACTAAGCAACAATGGCTACAGGGAAAAGTGCATGGAAGAATAGTGGTTCAGATCAATATTAATAAATTTTAGCACATATAATGCCCAAGAACACAATAAAATGATGCAACTGGGTGAGCATATCAATACAGCTTTCCATGTTAAATTGTTCCAGTTGACCACATCAACAGCCCCAAATATTACTCCTGATTTAGTCTTTGTTTCTGAGTACATAGCATATTAGATTTGAAAACAAATTATGACCACATTATATTATGATATTGCAAGAACACAATTATTATGAAGACAATAGTTTTACTTAATTAGTTTCCAAGAATTTAGGTGTGTGATTGTGTGGTAAGAAGTTTGCTTCCCAACCACATGGTTCCAGGTTCAGTTCCATTGTGTGACACCTTGGGCAAGTGTCTTCTACTATAGCCCTGGGTTGACCAAAGTCTCATGAGTGGAAACTGAAAAGAAGCCCATTGTGTGTGTGTGTGTGTATATATATATATATATATATATATATGCGCATGCGTATGTGTGTATGTGTTTGTTTCTCACCACCATCACCACTTAACTACTGATGTTGGTATGTTTACATCCTCATAACTTAGTGATTCAGCAAAAAATAAGTACTGGGGGTTGATTTGTTTGATTAAAACCCTTCAAAGCAATGCCCCCACTATGACCACAGACTAATGACTGAAACAAATAAAAGATATACAACTGCCCACCATGAAAATGAACAAGTGTACACTGATGGAATTGTTGCTCATCCATTGTCTCTCAGTTTTGATTTCTTCCTATTATGTCACCATACACCACTCCTTGATAAATAGCTGTGGACTTCATGGCGACATCTCAGAACAACTGTCATAATATTTCATAACAGGGGATAGAAAAGTTAATTTCCCATCATGTTCAACAATGGTATTTATTGAACAAGTTGAATATTTACAATTAATTTATTATCTTTGGTGAACATGCAGGACTTGACTAGGACTGCCAGAATACAAGGCCTTGATATAAACACTCTTTTCATGAAGCGATAAAACATACTCAGATGAATATGATTTGTGTATATGTGTGTGTGTGTGTGTGTGTATGTGTAAGGTTTTGTAATAATATTCATCAAAGTATAAAACAATGCCATTGATAAAGCAACACAGTTCTATTGAATGCAAGTAATGTTTATTAGTTTTTGTTCTTAACAATTGCAAACTAAACCATAAATACTATTACAAAGAGGTATAACATCACAGTGATTGATTATGATTATGATTATGAATACAGTTATGATTATGAATGTTATTTTAAAGAAACATTTGGGATTATATTTAACCCTTTAGCATTTAAACAGGCCATATCTGGCTGAAATATTCTACTTGTTTTATGTTCAAACTGGCCAGATCTGGCCTCTCACACCTACCCTATAATGTCATTCTAAAAATAATCAATAACATCATCAAAATATCAAAGCTATGAGATAATGCTTGATTAATTCAAAACAACATGAATAAACAAGTATTATATTTGACAGAGTAATCTGAATGCTAAAAAGTTAAATGTTCTAAAATAAAGAATTAATAAACATTTCTTCTCACCTTAATTATTGAATTAAAAGAAAAACCAAGAAAAAAATAGTGAACTAAAATTACTATTAAAAACTCAATATAAGCAAATTTTGTGTTAGCGAAGTGTACATTCACAAAAAGATTTTACTCGAATTTAAACAAAGACAAATGTATAGTTTCTGAAATGTGTTAACAAAATAAAACAGACTTTTACTGGTGTCTTTTTTCATTTGTTTTATGTAATGATATCTATAATCTTACAGGATAATCAGACTACTTTCTGTACACAAAAATATATGAGCATTTGCATTATCCTTCTAAATGCAGAGTCATATATATATGTGTAGCTATTCGTTTCATCCCAAATTACCTGTCAATTCAACTACTTGGAAAGGAAAGAAGTTAAACTAACAGTGTAAACACTAACTTGAAATATAAAGTTTCTCTGGTTCTCAATACTGAAGAAGTTGACTTTAATTGCACAAAATGAAATTGATATATGTGTATGTGTGTGTGTGTGTATGCCTGTGTCTATTTGTGTGTATATATATATGTATATAATCATAAACATGTGCACAAGTATGTGAATATATCCTGGGATTAACTACTCATGAGAATATGGCACAACTGAGAACAAAATACTCAAAATATTAATACTGATTGTGAATATGATTTAGTACAAAAGTGAGACCAACAAAAAGTATGTTGCTTTAGTTTAGAGAATCACTGTTTTAATAAAATGTATGTGTGTGTGTCTCTCTCTCTCATTGTATGTATGTATGTATGTATGTATGTATGTATGTATGCATAGGTTTGGAAAGGCAAACAGGAAATTAGAACTCAAACATGAGTATATATGTATATATAAATATATATATATATATATATATATATATATATATATATACACACATATTTATTCATATTAAGCAGAAGTAACAGAATGACCCCCTGATTTGTAACTAGTTTGACAAGTGCTAATACATGAAACTCTCAGTCTTTGAGTTACTCTGTTGCTTCTGCTAAATATTAATTATATATATGCATATGTGTGTGTGTGTGTGTGTGTGTGTGTGTGTGTGTGTGTGTGTGTGTGTATATATACACACACACACACACACCATGGCAGTGCCACATAAACAGTGCCCAATACACTATGTAAAGTGGTTGGTTCTAGGAAGAGCAGCCAGCCACAGAAACCATGCCAAAACAGACAATTGGAGCTTGTTGCAGGTCTCCAGCTCCTGTCAAACTGTCCAACCTATGCCGGCATGGAAAACAGACAGTAAATGATGATGATGATGATGATAATATGTGTGTGTGTGTTTATATAAAGTGCAGGCTTGGTAGTGTGGTTAAAAAGTTCGCTTTGCATCATCTGCCAGCATGGGATGGATTGTTCGGCAGGATCCAGTGAGCCACAAAGTAGTACTACACAATCCAGTGCCAGCTTTAGCATGTTTTCTGCAGCTAGATGTCTTTCCCAATGCAAACCACTTTACAATGTGTATGGGGTGCTTTTTACATGCCTCAGGCACCATGAGGTTGCAAAGCAAGTTGCAAGGCATAAAAAGAACAGAAAAGGAATAAAAAGACCCTACAACTAGGTGATGGGGAGGGGAGTATGAGGTAGGTAGGGGTGGCTTTAATCCTGGAGCTAAGAGGCTGAAGTATGATGTAGGGAAAAGCACAGATGTCTTGCTATGGTGGAGATATATGGGCTACAATACATTATATAAGGGTGAGTTGTATTAGCTGAGAATAGATAAATAAGGGGAATAAGGGAATATAAACATATTAATAAAGTTTCATAGTCATGAGTTTTTATTTGTATCTTACTTCTTTTGTTTTTACCAAAATAATTCCAAATCTACTTCTCTATGAGTTCAAAGACAAACTGTGAATATGCTTAATCCTATGAATCAATATCTTTAAAACTTAATATTCTGTAAATACATTTGTGTGTCTGTGTTGTGAGTAAAATTTGATAAACAGTAACTAGAAAGAAGCCTGTTGTGTGCGTGTGCATGCACACGTGTGTTTGCATGCATATATATATTTAATATAAAATATATAACATATATAATATATCAATATATAATTTATATAACATAATATATATATATATATATATATATATATATATATATATATATATAATATATAATATATATAATACAATATATATATATATATAATGTATATATAATATGATATATAAATATATATTATATAAGTGTCTCTGTTCCTCTTGTCATGGCATCTATGCACAAGTCACCAACATAATTTGTGAGTTGTTTGTAATCCTCTGTGAAAGCATGTCCAGGTTGTATCTAATAAGTTTTGTCTAATCCATGTAAGCATGGAAAAGTGGACATTACAACAATGATGATGTATACACACACACAAACATAAGGTTAATTACATATATGCATACATACATATTATATATATATATATATATATATATATATATATATATATATATATATATATATATGCATACATATGTGTATATGTGTGTGTATATATATATATATATATATATATAGAGAGAGAGAGAGAGAGAGAGAGAGAGAGAGAGAGAGAAAGAAAGAGAGAGAGAGAGAGAGAAAGAAAGAGAGAGAGAGAGAAAGAAAGAGAGAGAAATATATATGTATATACACAAATATATAAATACAGGGTTAACCTTCAAATTTGTCATCATCAAGGGCTCAAAATTGTTATAGTCAGTCTTGATTAAGTTGTCTATCTCAATTCCATAATACACACATACACATTAGACAGTAAGTTCACAAAGAAGCCAACACAGGAGGGATAAGCCTTAACAAATGTTGTATTAGTTTAATGCATAAAGAGAAGGGAAAGTGTCCTGATGTTTTGGGTATTAGTCCTTCATCAGAAAAAAAACAGAAACAAAAAAAAGAGTATGGGGTCAGGATGGAATGTGCATGTATAGGAAGGTATCAATGTACAGAAATGGGTATAGGGAGAATTGTGTGTTTGTGTGTGTGTGTGATAGGGGTGCATACAGTTTTTTGTTTGTGTGAGGGTGTGCAGGTATGTGTTGTAGTGTAGGATAGTGTGGTATAATGGTGTGTAGGCTTGGGATAATTGTATGTGAGAAGGTTGGGGGCGATGAGAATGTGACAGATGCAGCCAGTTTTGACATGGTTTCTATAGATGAATGCCCTTCCTAACACCAACCACTTCCTAGAGTGTACTGGGTGCTTTATTTGTGGCACTAGCACTAATGAGATTGCCATATAACTCACAAAACTAAAGAACACTCTCATCTGAGAAAGGGTGTAGCAGAATGGGAATTTATGCCAATTGTTGTGAGGCTGAAGTATAATAGAGGAGCAGGAATAGGTATGATCTGGCACAAGATATACACACATGCAGGCACACACGCACACAAACACACACACACCCATCTCAGTTAATGCCTTTAAAACTCAGCTGCTTATTCTACATCCTAGTGTTCTGTCATTCATTCTAGTTAGCGTTATATAATGAATGGCACACTTTTACCTAATTTTTCTTCCAGTCACTCCAGATATTCCATATTCAATGTTCAAAATCCATTTGACTGCCACGCACTTCTACACAGTGTATGTTTCAAACGAAGTGCTATTTGCTATAGCTTTCTTCTTCTATCAGCTATGCTCTCAGTAGGACAATCTCCCAACACTAGCTTGGTCACCGAGATAACAAAAAAGTGTGAACTATTTAATGAGATGTTTTAGCAATTGAAAGACTTCAGCTGATAGAAGCTCTGACTACTCTAGAAAGTTTCTGAACGTTTGGTTATCTGCTAATCTGTCAGACATCCTTGACAATTCGTAAAGTACATAAAGCAGCAGGAGTAACAGCAGCAGCTGGAAAGGTGGTGGTGATGATGTTGATGATTAAGAGTATTTCTTAATCAGGTATGAAATCATATGGCTATGAGTCATGAGGGAGGGGAAACATTAACAGGTGGAGTAAAACTGACTATTGTAAGAGAACTATGGTAGCAAGTAAAGTCAATCAAACTAGAGAGTAAAACCAGATTGTGGATTTTAGCGTTTGTGGAGATTAACACATTAAATGCTTTTCATAGAAAACATTTTAATCTACCTAATAAAAGATAGTTATCGATGTCTTAAATAAACACATACAAACATACACACATGTGTGTATATATATATATATATGTATCAAATTATCTGTTTAGCTTTATATAAGTGTGTGTGTATGTGTTTTTGTTTTAAAACAAAAAGATTGACAGGGACTTTGAAGTCTCAGCTTACTTACCATCATAAGAGTGTGATTTACTTTAGTTTTTGAAGTTTAATATACAGTGGGATTTTGTTTTGTGTGGAGAGTCCATCTGATGGGTGGAATGATACATATGCAAATGAGGTATAGTGTAAATGAGTTTTACAGAAAAACAAAAGGTTGTATGAAGAGGGGTAATGGACCAATTCATGCACATATTATGAGTTTATATGTATGTGTATATGTGTGTTTGTGAGTGTATGTGTATGGGGATGCATATATATGCACATGTCTATGTTTTATATACTCATATACACATATCTATGCAAATATTTATGAAACTACAAGGTATGCATATAATCATACATTGGAATGTGCATGTATGGATATGAGTTGCCTTATCTCTCTCTCTCTCTCTCTGTATATATATATATAATTAAAAATACACATTAAGTACAGGACATCACCAGCAAGGGAAAAATATGTAAATACAAGACAGATATGTAAAGGACAAGTACAAAAAATACACATTAAGTACAAGATATTACTAACAAGTGAAAAATACGTAAACACAGAGATAAATACATACATGCACGCATATGTATATCAGAATGTTTTGTTACAAACACATCATGTACACCAGAACAGAAAATTTATAATAACCCAACCATTTTTATAAAGCAAATTGAAAATTTACTTAGACACAAACATTTAACCTAATCTACTAACTTTGATCTATGCTCAAAGACAATTCCAGCCTGTTGCATCTATATTGTATGATGATACTGCTACATTAATCATTGGATATGACACCCTCCTGTATAACTTAATTAACTATCCAAGTGATCATGTATCCTATCTCACCAAATATCTTGAGGATTTCTGCAATTATCCCTGATGGATTTGCAGATTTCCTTCTCATGTCCTCAATCACTTTATCTAACAAGCTACTATCAATTTGAATTGCTGGTCCCTCTGTAGGGTGAGCATGACATAGCCCCTTTTTATCCCATGCATTTCCCACATTCACCAGCTTCTCACACTTCTTGCCAATGATGTTTTGGGTCTCTCTTATACACTGCTTTGCAGTTCTGGACACTTCATGTCTTTGATCCTCACATTCTAAGACATGCAATTCTTTTTTTTTTTGCCTCACCTGTCACCTAACTGCTCTTCTAGCCATTTGATAAGGCTCTCAACTTCCACCTTGGAACATAGGCATTGAATGATGATGATGATGACAACAATGATAAGCTATATATATAATGTTTGTTTTTAAGTAAGTTATACATAACAACAGTTTAATATTGAATTGATGGATCACTCAATAATTTATATTGAGTGACCTTGTATATGTACTTATATATATACATATATGCATAATAGTGAGTGTATACACACACACATACACATATATATATGTACTTGTATACATATATATATGTGCATGTGTGCATATAATGCAAAATATATGCATACAAATATATATGTAAAATATATATACACACAAACACAAATATGCTTGTATGTATGTATACACATACACATATATCAATATATTCATATTAACAGGTAAGTTGGTGGCAAAACATATATATATATATATATATATATATATATATATATATACACACACACACATATATACATACATATATATGTATACACATACACACACAAACGCACATACATACACTCATACACTGCTGTGTTTTGGAAGAGATGTATCAATTAAAGCCTATAAATACAGTCACTGATGGACATTTGTATTTGTTTATATTTTCAACAAAGCTTTTTCGATGTATCAATCCTGTGGCCAAAGGATTAATGTGAAGGAAAAAATTTTGGGGTAAATGGGAAAAAAAAATAGACAATCAAGTGTCTTTATAGGCTTTAATTATATGACTTTTCCAAAATTTAATAATATTGTTTGCAATGATAACAAACCAAAATTCTTACAAAAGAAATTCAGACATACATACATGCATTCTCCACATTCACCAGTCTCTCATAACACTGCATATATACCTACACACACACACACACACACACACACAATTCTAACCTAATACATATGTGTTCATGTATATGTGTAGGTGTGTATGATTCTTTTTTTTAAACTGAATCTCCAAGCAGATAAAGTTCTAAATTATAGCATGTAACTAGTGCATCAAAAAAAAAAAAAATCTTTTAAAACCCTTTGAACAGAAAATGTTGAAGGCTGCCCATGAAACTCAAACCAACATCTGTAAACATGAAAGGTGTTCTACCATTGAAGACCAAAACAATCCTTCACATTTCTCAATCCATTTTAGAAATTTTATTCTTACCAACAAGAATTGTATGTTGTTGATGTCAGAAGAATTTAGAAAGTTCTAGAGATGAAATAATTCATTTCTGGAACGGTGAATCCCAAAGCAGATACAGCTATAAATAATAGCATGTAAATATTGGGCTGAAAACCCTTTTGGATAGAAAAAGTCAAAGGCTACCCATGGGACTCAGACTTACATCTCTAAACATGATATGTTTACATGCTATTGTTCATAACGTTATCTAGTCTGAGATTCACTGTTCCCCACCAAAAAAGAATGACTTCATTACTTCATCTTCTCTCGAACTTTATAAATTCTTGTAATGTCCACAATATATTATCATCATTGTTTAATGTCCGTTTTCCATGCTGGCATGGGCTGGACAGTTAGACAAGAGCTGGCCAACCAGGAAGCGGTCCAAACTCCAAATTGTCTGTTGTGGCATTTTTTCTACAGTTGGATGCCTTTCCTAATGCCAACCACTTTACAGAGTGTGCTGGGTGCTTTTTATGTGCCACTGGCATGGGTGCATTATACAGCACCAGCATGAGTGCATTTCATGTGGCACCAGCACCTGTAAAGGACAAGCCTGTATAAAAGTAATATATATATATATATATATATATCTATGTGGCTCGTGTGTTCTCGTCTACGTTTGTTTGCAATGTCCTGTACCCAGATATGCACCTATACATACAGGTGGATGTCGGTATGCACATACCTGTACGTATATATGCATATACTCATTTACTTTTGTTTTTACATGATTGAACGCAGCGTCTCACAAAAATTGTAAGTAGTTCGTAAACTTATCCTCCGACGCTACTCTATCTCTTTCTCTTTCTCTTTCCTTTCTCCCCCCCCTCGTTCTTCCTCTGTACTACTACGTATCTCGCCTTACCCCTCTTGTTCTTCCTCTGTACTACTACGTATCTCGCCTTACCCCTCTTGTTCTTCCTCTGTTACTACTACGTATCTCCTTTTCCCCCTCGTATTTCCTCTCTTTCTCTTTTCCTCTCGTTGCTCACCATTCTTCTACTTCCTCCCTCTCTTTCTCCCTCTACCACTCTCTCTCTTCCCTTTACACCGGCATGGTCACATGCTTCCGGTCAATAATCCTTTCCTTCCTTGGCTTTCGCCAAGTAACACACGCTACCACTTTGTCTCTCTCGGTTCCGTGCCTCATCGCGTTCATACACACATAATTTTTCTCGTCTGGCCGTAAAGCCTTCTGTTTGTTTTCCTGTCTTGTTTTTCGTCCGCCACTACATTCCTCCATGGCTAGATTTAATTTGCGTATACAGATTTAATCTGCGATCCATGGGACGAGCCGTTTTAACGTTGCGTCCTGCCCGAAGCTCGTCGAAACGCTGGTGTTAAAACGTGGGTAGCTGATGAAGTAGAATGTTCTCTATGTGGCTCGTGTGTTCTCGTCTACGTTTGTTTGCAATGTCCTGTACCCAGATATGCACCTATACATACAGGTGGATGTCGGTATGCACATACCTGTACGTATATATGCATATACTCATTTACTTTTGTTTTTATATATATATATATATATATATATATATATATATATACATATATACACACACACACATATATATTTATATACATATACATATATATATATATATATATATATATATATATATATCCATTTTCCCCTACCTTGCAGACAATCACTTCTTGACAAACCTCTCCCCCACATCTCATCTTCTCAGCATCCCCTTTTCCTCCACCCATGCCCACCATCTGGTGTACCCCCACCCCTCTATCTCCCAATCACCCTTGTTGAATCTCTTTCCCACAACACATCCTCCTAACAAACCCCTCCCACTATTTCTGTCCATTCACTACATTCCCTTCCCACTGTCTCCAATACCC